>NC_056468.1:25163509-25448509 GCF_008729295.1 Plectropomus leopardus | reverse complement strand
AGAGAGAGGGGGAGGGAGAGAGGGAAAGAAAGAGAGAGAGACTGAAAACTAATGTGCACTCCTATTAGATAAAAATAAGGTGGATGTTTTGGTGCTACGGATAGGAGTGACTTTGCTGCGGGCTAATCACGTCTATCGTTCTATAAAAAGACTCGAGTGATGAAAATGTTATCAGTTTGTGATGTGATTAGCAGAGTATTTGCGGGCAGAGGCCAGCACTTTGTATGTCTGTACATGTTTACATTAGCCTTTGAGTGCGCAGAGAGTCGGTGCCAGCTCCACATGCTTGGTGGCAATTGGCAGAAACATATCTGATCTTTCCTGACTCTAAACAGGCTGGTTTAATCTCTCCCTCTTTCTCCCTCTGTTCACACATGTCCTGCTTAATGTGCACACTGAGGCATTTCTTCACCATCAAGGCTTTAAACCACCAACAACCAGATCTATCCAATTAGCCAAGCAAAGGTCAGGGCTAATCGATGGCATTGCACAGGGGATAAGGAGGAACGGGCAGTGGGAACAAGGAGAGCTAATGGAATTAATAGCATTTAATTCTAGATTTTTAAATTATGTTTTTTTTAAATTCTAAACACCAAAAGGGGGCTGGATGACTGGGAACACTACAAGAAATGAAATTGACCGACCGTGCTTTACTGTGTCATTACCTTCGTAACTGGAGGGAACGTCTATCAAAAAGAAAGGGACGAAATGAATTCAGTTAAAACCACGAGTCATTAATAACCCTTCTTTACACAGGTGGGAGGAGTTTTCATTTCCTTGAGAGCAGATGATTGATTGACTAGATGAAGAGGTGTGTCTGAAGTTAAACAGTCAGGGGAGATGAAATGCGGCTCCTATCCTTTATTTGATTGCCTCTACAGTGTATGTGGAATACTTACCATTCAGCGCCACAAAGGTGTCTAGAAGGAGAAGAAAAGAAACAAGGGGAAATGTGTTATTGCTTGCGGTAAAGAGAGCTCATGCTTTAACATGATCAAAAGCCATGACTTTTAGAATAATTCGGAATCGACTAGCTGCTCGATATTCTCCCCAAGTTTAAATCAGAGGTGATCTATAGCTTCTACAGCTAATGAAGGTTCAACGCTGTGGCTTCCCTTGACTAAACAGACTGATGAAATTGAAGGGAAAATGCGCTGCCTTCATTTAGTCTGAGTAAACAGTCGAAATTGAGATGAAATGGACTAAAATGAGTGATCTGAGGTCAAATTGTTTTGAAGTTTCTCTCGCAAACCGAGCAGCTCAGTATAACATCAACACAGAATCACATTTGATGAATTCAAACAGTTATTCTGGACATGAAAAGATCAAATATACATTGTAGCAAAAAAGAGGCCTTTCAAGACTTTTGAGGCTGACTTGTTCTGTGTTTCAACATGAGCCCTGTGACTGCTCACAAATCAAATCCCTTCCCTGTGTGTTGCTGAATGTTTGTGTTTTCGTAGCAAGAAGGAACCCAGTCTTCGCCCAAGTGGACACAACACTCTATTGACCGGGGGAGCAGAGAAACAGCGGGGGGAGGACAGAAGAGGACCAGAGCCGAAAGGGACAGATGGATGGAAGAGGCTGAAAGAGAGAATTGTGAGCGCCAAACAGACGGGGGAGAAAAAGGTGACAGCAGCGAGGAAGGAAACGGAGGGCCGAGAGAAGAGGGAGGCTGACTTAACGGAGAAGAGAGGAATGATAGTGGGGGGGTATAGAAAGAGGAGGAAAGATAAGAGTGAAGAGGGCCTGCTTACTTTGGCAGTCTCCCAGGCCATCTGTGTTACCATGCTCCACGTCCTGCTCAAAGGCTGATCTGCGGGGAACAGAGACATCATGGTCAGCGGAGGAAAACGGGCCAGGCCATGCAGGCTCACCACACCTAACAAAGTAACAAAGCTATAGGAGAGCTAACTACAAAAACAGCCGCAAACACAGCGTACCCTATGCTTGCACACAGTGTAGGCTGCAGAAAGCCCGATACTGGAACAAAATCAAAGAACACCTAGCGGGTGCCCTGGAGGCCTTAAATCAGTGGTTATGAGAAATGCTGGCAGGCTGGTAAATCCATAGCTGGCACAAGACTCGCTGCCAGAAGTGTTGATATAAATAGATTCATGTTTTATTTGACTGTAATACAAATTGTCATCTTATGTTGTATCGCCACAAAGGAATGTGTAGACATTTTGGGAAATGTGCTCATTTGCATTCTTACTGAGAGTTGGATAAGATTAATGCCATTCTCATGACAGTATGATAACAACGTTCTCTCATATCTAAATGACAGAATAGGTCCATATCCCCTGATTTCCAAAATGAAGCCCTAGCAAAAGTTCAATCAGAAAGACTATGCTTTTGCATCCCTGGGTCTGTAATTTATTTCTCATACCATCTGCCATTCACTCTTCGCACACATGCTCACTCATACTTTCTTGCTGTCATTGTCGGTGGCTGTCGATCGAGACATCAGCTGATCACAGCTAACCAATAGCACAGCGACACACCTTCTCTATCAGACTATCATCTCACTGTTTCTTTTTTTGAATGTGGTTCGCTTTCTGCCTATAGTTCTTTCATGCTGCAGTTGTGCAAATCCTCTACCTCCCCATTACTTCAGCCTATAGTCTTCGCAAAGTCATCATACTCAACAGCCATTAGTCTCAGAGTCATCAGTGAGTTGTAATAAGAGGCTTGCACAGTCAACCTATGTGGTCGTTTTTCGGTGAGAGCAGCCTGTATGATAAATATGAAGCCAGCAGCTGGTTAGCTTAGCTCAGCACAAAGACCTGAAACATGGGTAAAAAGCTAGCCTGGCTCTATCTGAAGGTAACAAAGTCTTCCCTAATTAACATATAGTAATTTGTCTGTTTAATCAGTATCCAAAGTGTAAAAACAATAATCTGTCATTTAATAGAAATGCTTTACTATTACTTTGCTCTAAGCAGCTGCCAGCAGTAGAGGTACTAGCCAGCAGTGCCAAAAAAAAGATTGATTTAAAAAGATATAACTTATTTATTAGTAAGCTTTAGAGGTGCTGCTAGGCAGATTTTGTTACAGCTGGACAGAGCCAGGTTAATTCTTCCCTCTGTTTCCTGTGTTTTTTTTCTAAGCTGAGCGAACCTGCTGCTGGCTCCAGCTTCATATTTACTGTGCATTAATGTGGTTTTAATCTTAGGAAGGAGGTAAATAAGCAGATTTTCCAAAGTGGTGAGCTTTTACTTAAAAAAAATAATAATAACAAAAGAAATGTACAGAAAAGTGAATCTGCTTTTGTGAGAACTTCACTTTGTTGAGTTCTTTCTCCTGTTTCTCAGTATCTGACATCACAGTTCAGTAGAGATATGAGGCTGTAGTCTCAATCACATGGACGAAGACCAGGGCAGTGAGGGGTAACCATGCTTGAGGGCCATCATATGACACGAAGGGAGGAAGAGTGGGCAGAGAGAGTTTCGGAGATGTTATTTTCTGATGCAATCTGCACGGAGACCTGTTTTCTTCCTGAAAGACCACCAAGCAGGCAGTAAGGAGATCTGTGAAACAGAGCGGACCAACTGTCAACCAGGATCACAGTCACGCATGACAGCTTTTCACAGTCCTCCTCAGCTCCCTCCTCCTCACTAGCCCTCCTCCTCCTGCCTGTCCACCCGCCTCTCATCTTCCTCACCCTCCACTGGTCACAATTATAGCATGAAGAAGAATGATTTTCCAAAACAGCATCAACCACCCCTTATCCCCTGATCAGAGTCGAAAGCGTGAACCTGACAACAAGGACAGGAGAGTTTCAGGAGGAAAATACGATTGAATTTCTGCTTTTTCTTTCCTCAGATCAGAAACAAAGTCAAAGTCACTCCTTCATGTATATTTATATGTTGGATATGATTGAAAAATGTAATGTATCCATTTATTTACTATTCGTCTTTCCCTCCAGTTCCACAGAACCTTAATTAGGACGGAGATGGTAAATTTTGCCCTCTTGATAACTAATTTCCCTTCAAAAGCAACCACAATAACAGCCGCACAAACAACAACACCAGCATCCTCTTTTCATATCTGGGGGTTCATTTAATCTGCTTATCTGATTTGCTTATCATACAAAGTCATAATCACAAAGCAGACGCAGAGTTGCACAATTAAACCTGTCTGAGCACAAATGCCGCCCAAGCACACTCAGTATCTGCCGGATTTTCTTCACAGACTTTGCCACCTCGTACCACCCTGCCATGCAACGTTGTTTGGCCTCTTTGACACCAAAACACTGGCAACCTTGTGGTCATGGTTTCCATGGTTGATAATAACATTACAGTCTATGGTGAGACTGCGTTGAGATGAAGATTACAAGGTTTAAATCCCACTGGTCTCGAGATGAATTAACAATGAGTTGTCACACTACAGATGCAGCATCGAGGCCGTACTTGGCACATGTGAAAGCGAATGAACTATAGTATGAACCTTCGGTTAAAGGGTTCAGGTCCCAGAGCGGCTGCATTATAGCAACAGAATTGCAATGTGTTCCAATGTGACACTACAGACGGTTCAGCTCAGGGTTAAGATCCCACTGCAACCGCACGATGCATATTTAAATCAGATTCAAATTGCACTGTACATAACTGGAGGCAGTCTACGGCCGCATTTTATATTATCTTGCATCAGATGTGATTATTATGTGAGATGTGTGGTTGCGCTGAGGGGACTGGTTGCTGAAATGCAGGTCAGGCATAATACTATTAAATATTCATACCAGAAGTGAATGGGCGGCCAGGGACCTAATATACAGTACATACCAGTGTAAGGTGAGTAACGCTTCCTCAAAGTGGCCCATTCATTTTGTTTCATGGCTTTGAATTAAAAAGGAATACCTGCAGTAAACTTTTGCTTTTATTGATGAGGGTTTCACAAGGTAATAAGTCAGTAAAGGTAAGCATTTTTAATGTGTTTTAATAAGAGTCAAGGCAAGCAGCTGTGTCAGTGGCCTTAAGAAGCTCTACATGATGTTCAGAGCATTAATATACCTGCAGTCATATTTGCTGTGTTAAGATAGAATGAAGTAAAAATGTTCTGAGCAGAGAATCAACGAACGCTACTTCTCTGTTGAGGCACACAAACACACCAAACCAACATCAAAGAACCAGTGGCAAGGAAGGCTAACTGTTGCATTGCCTCTCATCGCCTGTGTCTTGGCCAAAAAGTTGCATCGAACACTGTTAAGACTACAGCCAAGAGGTAACTAGCACGAACGTTCTCATCCCAAGTCGTCACGTATTGCAGCGTTGCTGTGGACTTCTACGTCTAAATATTATGTTTTAGGTATCTATTGCTTCTGCTAATTATGTTGCAGGTCTCTGCTACTATGATATTAACACAAGCACATAGTGGGGTGATGCTGCACATGGTTATGTTAAGGCAACACCAGCACATGTCAAGCAATGCCAGGATGTCAACAAGCACATATGCAGGCACGGTTGGTTAGGATTACGCAACAGAATCATGTATGGTGATTATTAGGGAAAGGACGCACATTGTAGCGTGTTAAAAAAAATATCACATTCAAATGGGTCCGAGATTGACTGACCCATCAACCCTCTCTCCCGCCTGTCCTATGAGTGCAGTGGCACTCCTTATGTCTTGCTGTTATGCAAAAAGCACTGACAAAGTGGTGCAATAGGTTGGTAAGTCCCTGCACTAACTAGCTCAGCGCCACCACACTACACTGCGCTCATAAAATATCGATGATATCAGGACAGTGGAAAGTGTCTCACGTCACCTGGAAAGTGTAGCGCCCACCCTCTGATTCCACTTTGTCAACGTTAGCTTGGTCAGCACTGTTGCCTTTTTTAACACTGTTTAAGCTGTTAGTATCATTAGCTGAAAGCCCCCGGTTCAGACACCTCCATGTTGATGGCCATGTGCAGACAACCTCTGAATCATAGATAAACTCTAAATACTGTATAGAGCTCCTTTAAATGATTAATTAATACATATGAACATGGTTATCTGCTGTCAGTAAAACACACTCATGTACGTACTTTACATAATGACAAAAAGAATCATGTATACAAATACATGCATGAAAAAGGGGGGTGACTGGGGACTACATTGCAGGAAACCAGAGTGCAAGCTGTATATGGACAGTAGGTATGAGAGGCATAACTCCACATGGGAAAGCTGGCACGCTCGCGCTGAGGCCAGATGGAAGAAGAAAGGAGGGGAGGCATGCAAGAGAGGAAGAATATGTCAGAGGAAAGATAGAAAAAGAAAGATAAAAATAGACACAGACAGGGACGGGCAGGTAAGAAGATAGAATGGATCCTTGCTAGCTTGACAAATGTACAAGGAAGAGGTTCTGCAACAGGGGCATTTATCTTAATGAGGAAAAGAAAAAAGTTAGAAAGGGACACTGCTGTTAAGAAAGCTTAGTCTCCCCTCTGCAGGGACCTGTTTGTATGAGCAAACCTCGTTATTTAACACCAAAATGCCTCTGACTCTCCTCTCCCCTGTTTCATCCCTCCTTCTGTCCTGCCTGGCAAATGCTTTGAATAGCTCACCACAGACCAATAGATCCTACCGGCCCTAATCCCCCCTCCCCTCTCACTTAGAAATATTGTACAGTAAAGGAGGGAGGTCATCTGCCCTTTTAATGCCTCTGTGTCGGCCTCAGCTCCAAAGTGGAAACTCAATCAGAACAGTCCACTGCAGCTTTACGGAATAATAATAGGATAGCTCTCAGTGTGTGTTTTTCGAGGACAAGTTTTGTGTGTACTTGTGGGTACGTGTGCCTTTGGTGCATTGGCGTGCCAGACCAATCATTTTGCAGCAGGGGGGATCAAATTCATTCAACGTCAAATAGCCACTGGAGCACTGGTCCTTTTGTTATGACTTCATCTGTAAAATGTTTTTCCCCACCACAAAACTCCATATGCTGTTTGTTCAGAAAGCATAATCTGGTTCTGTGTCATAACTACAGCCACAAATTATAGTTACCGCGACCATCGAGCTTTCCCCAGCCCAGCGTACCCAACCCCGAGCCTGGGGCAAACAACACTTTCCTTCCATTCATCCTTCCAATAGCCCTTTCAGCTGGAGGAAATTGCACTTACACACCATAAAATTAGAAAGATCACAGACACGACAAATCGAGAGAGGAATGCCACCAGGCATGACAGAGACGGTGGAATAGTGTTTTATAAAAGTTGCTTGAAAAAACACGTGTGCCTCAGAATTTTTAAAGTGACCGGCATCATTAATGACATCTCTCAGATATACAACACAGTGTTTGACTATATCGTAACTGTAAAGGGAGATCTTTCAAAATTAATTCAAGCCTCAAGGGACAAACTGATTTTTATAAGTAAGTGATTTAATTCCACATATCTTAAAGTAATTTAAGGCTATTCACAGCTGAGAAATTGGAGGAGCTGATGGTTCTTTTTCTACAAATTCTTATTTGGAATTTTTCTTTTTCGTGAAATCCCAATTGTTCCAAAACATAGAAGCATTGCAGTATCCTGGATAATTAAACAAAACTCCCTCATAAAGGTGGAGTCAGGGATTCTGGAGAAAGATTGTCAAAAGATTGTTGATGTTTGAACTCAGCATCCAATCAAACACACCCTTCCTGTCAGTGCTCCTTCAGAAGCTCCTGTAATAACTCTGGTGTTGTTTACATTGCATTACTATTATGGCGCAGTTCTTCTCCTCATGGGCAGGACATGGAAAAGCAAGATTAGCAGGTGTGTAGCTCGGTTTGAGACACCTTGTTTTTCCCATTTACAGAGCCAGGGCTGTGTATGAGGCCATGAGGAGATATGTAATAAATTTGACAAAATGTGTATTGGATAAGAATCTGAGTCTGCACCTTTATGTTGCACCTCACAGTTTAAAGGGACAATCTACCTGAAAAAAAAATACATCTTTTATATACATATTTACTACACATACTTATATATTTTTCCTTTCACGTGTAGTGCTATATTTCAATGTCAGGTGTTTTAATGGGAGTTGCAGAGTGTTGGAGATACCAGCCGTAAAGATGTCTGCCCTTCTTGACTATAGTGAAACTATATGACACTCGGTATGTGGTGCTCAAAGCAAAATAATTAAACGTTTGAAAAACTCAATGGCACTGTCTTTTTCCAGAAATCATGACTCGACCTCTCATGATAATCCACGGACCTTGTTGTGAAGAGTTTCATATAGGGACTATTTTCTCTCTGCAGAACAATACCAACCAGTCTTATCACATTGCAGATGGAAGCATGGATCTATTCATGGATGAGAAGCTCGTGCTTGTGACAGCACGAGATGTAAATATTAATGTCATCCTCCTTGGCTGAGCTGTAACATTACTAAACTCAGTGGTGCTGGCAGTAGTTGCACGCTTCCTTCTGCGTAGTGATACATTTGGTGGGTGTAATTCGGTAGAAAGAAAGAAAATAGCAACAAGGTCTGTGGATTATCTTGAGTAATTGATTTCTGGAAAGAGACATTTCTGCTGAGTTTTTCATATATATTTTGTTGGCGCTTTGAGCACCACAATTTGAGTGCCATCTAGTGCCATTATATTGTAGAGAAGGCAGACATCTCTACAGCTGATATCTCAAAAACTTAGCAACTCACATAAAAACAATCTAGACTGATAAATAGCACTACAGGTAAGAGGAGAAAAATATGTATCTTTGATTTTGTGGCGAACTGCCCTTTTAAATTATTTGATGCAACTTTGTTTTTGAGAACCAGTCATGCTGCTAAATGGAACAGAGCCATCATTCATTTTATATTTTGCGCCTGCGCTTTTCAAACTGTGGCATGTCGAAATGTCTCGGTCCATGACAGAGTCCTATATAGTGATGACAATAACTGACATGTTACTTACTTGCTGTTGCCAACCGCCTGTTTGCAGGCTCCCTCTGACACCCAACCACAGTACGGGTCTCTGGAGGCTATACAAGACCTGGATGTAACACACACACAGACACACACACACACACACACACACACACACACACACACACACACACACACAATTATCCCTATCATATTGTGAACTGGAATAGTGCTTTCCTCTTCAGAGGGAATCAAAACTATTCAGCTGTGTTTAAATAAAAATTTTATGTCCAAGCACCAAACTTACTTCTTGCATCTACCGTGTCTTTCACAGCGAGACAGCGGCACTTTAACCACACAGGAGGTGAAAGCGACCCACAAAGCATGACTCTTGCTGTCTATCTGCATCCCGATGATGCGCTTGTCCTCCACACCATCTATACTGCACCTGGAGGAGAAGAAGGCAGAGAAGAGGATAAAAAATAAATTAAATTATTCGGCTTTCCTTTGAGTACCTGGTTGTTTAGGGACAAAGTCTTAAAAAAAAAGTTGGTGAGTAGAGTATAAGAGGCCATAAAATGAGATTTAACACTTCATTTAAAGAGATTAAAAGAGGAAGATGTGGCAAAAGAGACAAACTGCAAGGTCAGGCGAGAACAGAGATAATGCCGGACCCGAGAACATGGGGTCAGGAATAAAGTGGGAGATAAAGAGAGATAAAGAAAGGGGTGATATAGATACAACAGATAAAGAGACAGATGGGCGCTGTGAGCAGTCAGCAATAACATTGCACTTAACTGTAAAACCCACTAACACTACCCCCCCAACTCCACCATTCCTCCATCCCCGCTAGTCTTTGTCTACTCGGCCTCCTAGGAGCACACACTCTAATCCCTCCGGGCGTGTCAAGCTTTCTATCCCTTCTCTCCATCCATTCCTCCCTCCATCCCACCATCCAGCTCCTGGGATTTAATCTCCCCTTTTGCAGTGCTCTGGTCCCGCATTAACGCTCTCAATTAGGGCTTAGAGTCCATCTACACTGGGTAATGCACGGCAATCGGGCCAGGCAGGCGGGCAGGAAAGCAGGCGGGCAAAGTCACTTACTGTATATGTGACTAAAGCCAGATGGCCAGCAGCCGACGAATGCTCAGCCCAAGCCATAGAGTTAGAGAAGAGGAGATACAGTGAGGAGGCAAGAAGGAGACACTGGACAGGAGACTGCCCTTCATCCCCTCCATGTGCCTCGTCACATGTCCACTGCATGTTGGATAACAAACAGCGGTAACCTTGAAAGCCCTCCTGTCAAGCCCTCACTCTCCTTCCCTTCTTCTCCTCAGCTGTCCAACACAATAACGTATTCTCCGCTGCGCTTCTTTCCATCTCTCCTCTCCGGGCCTCTCCCTCTGTTCTTTTTCCCTCCTCTGTTTGTGCTGCCATTCGTTCCCCCTCATCCATTACCCCTCAACTAAATATTTGCTTTGGCAGGGTCATACTGTGGCTGATTTTTCCTTATTCAGTTCTACTCCAAATACACAACAACGCTTACTCGCTCACCCCGCTGTACCCAGTGAGTGCACTCACATCCATACATGCACCAAATAGCCGTGTAATGTATTAGCGAGGGAACCCAGGCTGGCTCTGAAGACAAACACAGACCTCGGTGTGTGCGAGCGTGTGTGTTTCCTTTAATCAGCCAACGTTTTGGAGGAGCTGGGCTCCGCTGAGGTTGGGAACCACAGCGCTACGTTATCCAGAGCCTTAGGGTCTATGTCTTTAATTTAGTAGCTGCGGTTGGGCACAGTGTAACCTGATAAAACTCTTTTAAATGATAGAGTAGCCATCTGGCTGGCTGGCTTCACTACATAGCTTGGGTCGGGGGAACTGACTGGTACTGATGGAGCTGGTGGGTTGGCGGGTTGGCCGAAGTCTGGAGATGGTTGGAAAGAAAACCACACACACACGCTCTCTCTATAACACACACATATGCAATAACTGACCTTCCTTTGTTTTTAGCAACTGTATCCATGTGTTCCTCTATTTCTATTCATCTCTCTCACACATACACATCCAGAGCTATAAACATACTTGTCCGGGTTGTAGACGTTGAGCTCCTCCAGAAACAGGCTATCGTTGAGGAAGCCACTGTTCATGTTGGCCAGGAACTTGAGGATGATGCCTTTTTCAGATCCCAGGAAGACCACTGTGTGGTTCTTATGGGGGCCCGCCTCGTTGTCCACCACGATGCGAGTCAGACGATACCTGGGAGAATGAATACCAAGCGGAATAAATCAACCAATTAATTAGTCAGTTTTACCACCAATAGAAGAACAAGTTTGCCAATCGGAGGAGCAACAGATGGTGATGAAAAACACCAGCAGGGATTCAATGTAAATGTTTTGAACTCTTTCCCAGCACAGTGCTCCTTGTACTGGACCACATTCAAAAACTTGGGATTAATGTGGACTTATTTCCAAATTTCTGTTTTATATATATATATATGTATATATAATATATATATATATATATATATATACTGTTTAAAATAATATAATAATAATTGATTGATTTGATAATTAATTTCAAATAATAAGGTAAACATATGTAAAAGTTGTCATCTGTGGCTTCAGACCGTTCTAAATGCTCTGTTTCCATTTGGTTTTTTCTACTTTCAAGACAAGCTGACATCAGCGCTTGATGGATTTTTCAAAAGGCATGTTACTGAAAGTGTTTACATTGCGTAGCCTACACTCCAACATGTAACTAAATGCCAGCGTTGGGGATTTAATTTTGGATCATATTCCTGCTGGAACAAGTCCGGATGAGAATATTTTGTTTAAGAAGCTTTCATAATAGTGATTTTTCATTGTAGAAAGTGCCGCTTATTCTCTGTTGCAGTCACCCCCCGCTGCAATCACCATTCAGACACGAGATACAGAATAGCTGGAAATGCTGACCATTCAGAGCAGACTGGGCTTTTTGGGAGGGGGCTTAAAGACACAGGCGCTAAACAGAGCCTTCTCAGACAGCGTAAATACAGGTGTTTCAGCACAGACAATTTAAGGAAAAGAAATAGTTTTAAATCATGTAGACATGTGTAAAGAAGAAACCCAAAGTACAAATATGAATCTGAAAATAAGGATAACAGGTCCTCTTTAAAGCTGGGGTAGGCAGCTTAATTTATGGTATAATTTGGCAAAAATCCTCTTAACAAACTTAGTGCATGGTCTGATAGAAAACTAGATGTCTGGACCAACTCTTGGCTCTCTTTTTAATCTTTTGAGGATCCAGCCCGTGATGGGAGGCTTTGGTCAGTCACAGGTCATTTCAAAGAGAGGATACTCCTATTGACTGCTCTTAAAATGCGGGTGCACGTACACGTCAGAGCTTGAAAACATAGGCCACCTCTAAATTTGTGTTAATAAAAAGATTCTAGCTGCTAAAGCAAAATAAAGAAATAAAAAATGTGAAAATATTGAAATTATTAAAATATTAAAAATGATTTCCAATTATAATGATTTTATAGTCAGTTAATCTAGTCATGTACCCATCATCATTTACGTCAGAGAACTAAAAAAGAGAATAAGGAACAGCAGGGGAGATGACGCAGTCTTAATAATCTCATTAATTGATTGTTATTTCATTAGAAACTCAATCAGATTGCCACAGGGCACGTCAGGTCATTAAACAATAAAAAAGCAACAGACAACAGTTGCAAGCTCTGCTTTCTTTTCTAACTGACAGCTGCTGCTCACACAGTTAGAGCACCAGGCAGATGAAACTCAATTTTCACCTTATAATTTGTAAAAAAAAAAAAAAAAAAGACCATTCAGATTCAAGTTAGCTAATCAGACACCTGCCAGTCAGTGTGTTTTGGATCGCTGCCCTGTTGTGCTTGCAGGAGTTATTTGTGATCAACTAACAAGAACAGGTTTTAAGAAATACCTCTTGAGGCTATTTACTTTAACCATCTGATTTCATTGCAACACAGATGCCGGTATCCATCTCTCAATTAGTTTCAGGGCCAAGAAACTCTTAAAGTTATCAAAAAGGTACATATCTGCACATCAGTGTGTATTATGCAAATGCTTGTTTTCATTTTTAATTGAAGGAGATGAGATTCAAAGATTAAAGATGAGAGCGTATCAGGAAATCTAGGAAGTCCACTTTTACCCTCATTAATGTTTTTTCTGATGGTTGTCTGTAAAAACGGTTTAAAAAAAAATGGGCCAGAATTTATATTGGATGCCATGAATGGAAATTTAATCTCACTAAAGAGTAGTTTACACCATGAGCCCATTTAAATAACAAGGACACATCCTCTTATCCCATCTCTCCCTCTGTTTTCTTTAAATATCTCTAAAAAATGCACCATGTCACCAGCTTTATCCAATCAAAAACAACAACAGTCTGAAGGTCTATTGTGGTTTTGATCTATTCAAGCCTAACAGGAGCCCCAAGGACTGTGTCAATGGGATTTGATCTTGGAAAAATAATACAATCTCAAGGACCAAGACATTCACTGTCTTTCCTATTCAGGATGATAAAAATCTCAAGAGGGGGCTCTTCTGAGTGTCCCCCCTCCCCCATTTGATTCATTGTGCCCAGCCAGCTGAGGTCTCTGCCACTGCACAGCAAGTCTCAGGACAGAAAGCTTTTTCAAATTTGCAGCAAAAGCTCTTGCTGGATATTGGGGTGTCCTCTCCAGGGTGTAACAAGGATCAAACCCTATTACCGACTTTGTTTCCAGTCGACTTCAGCTCAAAAATGATATTACAGAACAGCGAGGCTCTGACAGATATCATAAAAGGCCTCACTCCTCTTCCACCCCGTATGCCTTCGTGATGCTTACATAATGCTTTTAACTACCTCTGACTTGCATGCAAGGCTCTGCTCACTGTGGTGTCATTTCAAATCAAATGAAATAGTCTGATTGCTGATTATGTAAAGACAGAAACAATGTGTTATTCATAGTATGGCTGTATGATATGGCGCACTAATGAACAGAGGGAGTTGTAGGGATAACCTTGATGAAAGCTGTTCGTATTCTGACTAAGCCAGCACGGTATGTAGGTCAGACCTCAGCAAAGTAGCAGCAAGATGTGATACGATGCAAAGCATTTGTCAAAACCTATGAGGAATTCTTTATAGCTCATCTTTAAAGTGATGCTACCACCGCTGAGGCCTGTCAAGGGTCTGGCAAGCAGTCGCAACCTTAAATCTTGAGCAGCCACAATTCAGAAGCAGGTCCAAATTAAAAGCTAGATTTTTTACTTTTTACCAAATGCTCTGTCAGCTAGTTTTGCCTTGCCGATGGGATGGCAGTGTGCTGTCGTATTCCCCCCAGAGGCTGGCTGAAATGTCTCAGCGTAGTGTAGCTAAAAGCCAGACACACCTTTATGATCAAACGGCATCAGCCACAGTGCACTGGCTTTTGGGAAATGGGCTCAACTCCAGGAGCTAGGGAGAGAAGCCAACATCAGACCAAAAAAAAAAAAAGTTTTCACCAGCATTCTCTCTTTGAAATATCCTCAGTTGATCCAAACAGGCAATTTGCAACAAAGACTGAGCATTGCTATAATTCTTAATAAGGGCTTGGACCTGTAAATATGAAATGACTAACGCATAAAGACAAAAATCACTGAGAAATGTGTTCATCGCATCACTATGTGGTCACTCTGGGAGAGAGATAGTAAAGTGTAGATCAGTGTTTCCTCTACTACAGCGAAAATAGGTCAGCGGCTGGTTTGTGGTGGAGTACCACTGTGTTTTAATGAGCCTGACTCTCAAAGCAGCACTTCACGTAATTATTGTCCTGTGCTGAGGAGGCTTGTAGACCTCTCATGACGACGGTCTTTGGAGTGTGTAATACTTACCGGACCATGGTCTTGAGGAACCAGGGCCTGTTTGCAATGGAGGGCACAGCCTCGTCCATCAAAGGATGCATCTTGATGAAGTTGAGAGTGTCATCGGGGAACTCGTTGGATACCTTGTACCTCTCCATGGATGGAGTGCCGGCGCAGTTGCCAGGCCTGCAAATGGAGAGGAGGAGGGATGATGGGAGAGGAAAAAGTGGTGAGTAGAAGGAGGAAAAAGCACAAAAGAAGTAACCGCTGCATTGACTCCAGGGGCGAATGAGCAATTTTTCATGGACAGAGCACCAATTGTCGAAAAAAAAGTTCTACTTCCCTAAAATCAATGAGAGTGCAGCCTTAAATTACTAAACTCTCATGCCAGGAGGCTTTGGTCAGAGCAGAGGACACAAGATGTCTTCTTTTCCCTGGACTTGGGGTAAAGCACTGAGACATTCTATCTATCTGATCCTTTTACAGGGAGTTGGTGAGCTGCTTGTAAAAGAGAAGCTGCTTTTGATAGCATATCCCCTTTGCAGGCATCTCACCTCTGAGAGCTTGTAAAATCCCTTTACTGCGTGGTCTTTGATACCCTGCCACACTACATAATCCACACCAGGTCCTAGAAATATTAGCCAGCTGGCCACTGAATATCTGACAGTGTCAACATGCAAGGACCAAACCCTTAAAATATATACTTGTTTGCTCAAGAGAAATGTAGATTCATATTTTTTCAAGTAGTGGTGTGTAGGCATGAGTAGAAAGGGAATCTAGTAATTAAAAAAAATTCTTCAGCTTCTCTGCATTCCTGTATCCATCACTGTCATGCCTTTACAAGGAGGGGACAGCATCGCAAATAAAAATGTAGTTTGATTTAATTTCATAATAACCTTCAATCCTGCAAGACAAAGTAAAGTGCTCTCAGTATTCAATGTGCACTTTCTATAGAAACTCCCTTTGACAAATGAGTTCAAGTCATCTGCTGCTAATGTTTAATTGACCTTCAAATTGATAGTTAAATAAAGGGCCAACATTTGCAGAACCGTTTGTCACTGTAAAAAAAAAAAGGCAGCAACACCCAGCCCTATAACATTTTCTTTGCTGTAGCTACATTTATGTCAGCCGACATATGGAGAACAGAATGGAAACAGACATCTCTTAAATACGAAAATCTGTAAATGATTCAGTATGAGCGTCTAACACATGGAAGAACAGTCTGCTGCGGGGCCAGACCTAGGTGGCATTGTTACAACTCCCCGTCTGTTTGCCTGCAGATAAAAGGTCTGAACGCAGCCGTGGATGAGAAATAAAATCAATCACATCAAACACTGCAGAGACAATCGGATCTTCGCTGCGCCCTGACCTTGTTGAACACAAACAGGTAATTACATGCTAATTGAGGGAACGCTCACATATACACTAATGAATGCAAAGAGAGTACAGGACAGGCTCTATTTAGTCGAGGAACCGCCTTCTCAGCCATATGGGAACACACATAGACGCAGGGTACTAACAATTATCGTGGCCCAGATCTTTGTAGTAAATCTGCTTTTTTTTTTCTGGAGGATAGGAGAGGAGCTCTTAGTACGTTAATTAGCAAGCAATAGATGGGAGATTGATCAGGCTGGTGCATTTGTGGAATTAGCCAGCCATCTGTAAAATGATCTCATGCTTCATTTGTTGATACTGAGCCCTTCTTTGATGAAGCTGCGTGTGGGGGAGAGGTGAGGTAATGGGTTAGGGGGTGCAACTGCGAAAAAGAGGTGGTATCTGTGCATACAGTATAGCGGGTGTGACACAATTTAACGTAGGATTGTAATCACTTAGTGGAAACAACAGTAGGGATGTACTGAAAACTGACGCAACTTGAGATAAAATGTGGTGATATTAACACATAATTCAGCAAGTTATGCATTTATTATGGGGCCATATATCTTGCGTGTGTGTGTGTCAGGAGCAAGAAGAAAGAGAGGAAGAGAGCGACTGCACTGTATGCGTGTGCGACTGTTATATCCCATGAGTGTGTGACTGTGCTGTGGTTAATTAACTGCTGTTGTACCTTGGCTTAGGAACCTTCTCTTCAGGAAAAGGCGTCCAGGTGGAGTCTGGGGATTTCTGCTCTTTGAAACGCCCTGTGAACGTGTTGGCCACCTCCGCCATGTCATAGGCACACACCGCCGAGCCTGGAATACTGCCACGACACACACAAGAAAAAAATCTCATAAACAATCATCTTAACTGAACATATCAAAAAAACACCTTGCCAAGTCTGGACTATCTGGACAAGAGACAGAAACATGGATTTACAATCCCCTTTCAGAGGGGTGAAATCCCTCAAGGATGGCTAATTTTAGCTGATGCATGTTCACATTGGGTGATACAGTCAGTTCGCCATGTCGTCGAGGACTTGCCAGTGTGTGTCAAGTTTCAATGTCAAGTTTTTTATCTGCATTTATTCAAAAGGACTTTGCAATTTCCTCAGTTTCTCTTAACAGATTTGATTATTTGTTTTAATACCTGTTGTTGCTGT
The DNA here is from genome assembly GCF_008729295.1 of Plectropomus leopardus. NCBI lineage: Eukaryota > Metazoa > Chordata > Actinopteri > Perciformes > Serranidae > Plectropomus > Plectropomus leopardus. The sequence continues at coordinate 25,431,310 of NC_056468.1, read as the reverse complement.
GTATAGATTTATTACAATGTAAATACTACTATGTAAGTGCGTATGCCAAAGGTGGGAGTAAGTCACACAGGTGCAAGTCACAGGCAAATCTCAAGCAAGTCCCAAGTTACTGTGGTGAGAATCAAGCAAGTCAATTTGAGTCCCTGCTACAAGCAGTGGTAAATTCAATGTGGGGCCAGGTGGGGGCCATGGCCACCTTGATACTATTGCTGCCCGCCTGGAAAAAATAATTAAAAGCCAATATTTCTGTCTTTAAAAGGCTGTGGCATGCAATTTTTTGAGGTAATGGATAAGTCATGGTATCTTGTAAAACAATCTAAGATATTCACTGGTACCATGTCAGCATAGTGTGTCAGGAAGGGGGCTAAATGACACTCCAAAGTTAGGTTAAATTTTAGGGAACAACTGGCATGGCCATTTATAATGGGGTCCCTTGAATTATGGTTCGTATGCAATTTCTTAAATCTCCATATTGACATGGTTTTCAACTAGCTTTTAAACTTCAATAGCATAACTGACTTCCTCAAATTCAGTTTTGGCTTTTAGTTTTGGTTTGCCACCCAAAAATTTACAATGGCCCCATCCGACCAACCATATCAAATATATATGGGGACTCCACTGGCTGTAAAGGCAACCACGACACAGGACGTCATTGCTCAGGTCAAGCAAGTCATAAGTCAAATGTGAAATTCTGATGTGTCAGCCAATAAGCCAAGGGTATTTTCGAATAATGAGAATGGATCATGTGAAAATACCCCGGGGGTCAGGTGCTTCTTGCATCATAAGGGTTATAAAAAAATGCAACTGTTTCATTTCAGTGAAAAAATATTCTACTTGCCCTCACTGTCAACTTTATACATCTTGGTTATGGCCATGTCTGCCCTCAAGCAGGAAATATCTGCTGTTATGTAACTGGTTTTTTTTCTTGTCTGCCTTCTCTACGAAAACACATTAGTTTAATCTGCGTAGTTGATACTTGTCTACAAATTGTATGATGTATCCTGCCATCGTAAGGTAAATGGAAAAAAGTTTTCTTGATTAATTAACCTGTATTGTGTGGTAGCCTGCATGTAGTATAGTTTGAACAACAAGCTGCAGGCCATTTAAAATTAGTCTGTGGACCATGATTGGCCCCTGGGCAGGTCTTTGGACAAGTCTGCAATAGGCTAATTAGTTAGCTAAAAAAATGCATTCACGTATCTTTGTGATTTTTGTACATAATCTTTGAATAGTTGTTATTATTAGACTAGCCCTCTCCATGATGGCAGCCCTTTGCATTGGCCTCTGCTGGTCTGCTGTATCCTAGTAGGTTACCAGGTTTACACGCACTCTAAAATGCGTGTAAACCTACTACGCTACTAGAAATCACCCAATCATGTTTTTAAAGAACATAAAATGCAAGTATTTAAAATATAGTCAAGTTCTTTCGAATCTTCTGTCTCAAGCTTTAGTCAAGTCTCAAGTCCAACCTAGTCTCACTTCTGATTCATCAAATATCAATGTTGTGTCCAATCTGCCTCACACATTAGCAGTGGTGACCAGGGTTTATTTTTGAAAAGAGAAAATGCAAGTAGTGAGAATTTGTTGTTCAAGTCCTTAATACCAAGTCCAAATCTTTTAATAATTGTTAACCAAGCAAGTCTCAAGACCTTAAATATGCAACTTGAGTCTGACTTTAGTCAAGTCATATGCCTCAAGTCCCCCACCTCTGGCTGTCCAATAGTCATTCAATAGTCTATGAGCTACAGTGTCTGCGCCTGCCAAGCCTCATGAGGACACACATTCCCTAACCTTTCCCTCAAAAACCGGGTTTCCCCAGAGGCCTCGAGGCATCAAAGTTCATCACAAGTCCACTGTTGGGCAAGAAATACAACGGATTTTCTTATTATTGCTGTTCAGTTAAGGGGAAAAACACCCATCTTGTGATAGCAGCAGAGCCACTGGCCTCTTTCCGTCTGTGTGGAATCAATGCATAACAGTTTGCTGAGTCATTCCTCTGATTTTCATGCATCTGCGCTAGTGAATTCGTATTGAAACTAGGAATTGTTTATTCTTTTAAAAGAGAAATGTCTCTCAGCTGGCTGGATTTTCTGGTGGTTGCATCATGGGTTAAACTCATGTAGACATCGGGGAGACGAAATACACAAGGGCGGTATTATAGAGCGCAAGGTCAGAGGGTTGTTAATTCGTGGCTTAGCTACTAAATTACAGTAATTGCCCGCTGTATTGGATATGTACAGAGAGTTAGACAGTCATATGTCTGTTTATTTCAATCTGCTAACAAGGCAGATAGATGGTGAGTGAGCCAGCCAGTTAGCAAGCGCCAGGCAGCAACCAGCCAGCCAGACAGACAGACAATTAAACGACACAAACTCTGAGTGCAAGTGCCTACAGTCTGAATGTGCTCCCTCTAATTTCACCCCCTGACTATGAAATGGAAAATTAATGCCAGGATCAAAACCGGCGCTTATAGAAATTTTCAGAGGCACTGCTTCATTGGGTTTTAATGTCCATTAACCATGCTCAATTGCATTGTCACAAGCAATTGTCTTATCTGCTAAAAAGCAGCCATAAAATGGAAAATTACAATATGTGCAAGCTATCAGCCAAGCTCTATGGCTTTGTGGTAATTTTCAATTTAGATAACAACTCCCCCTGCCTATGAATATGACAGCAGCTCTGAATATGAATTGTAAAAAGGGGAAAATATGATTAAACACCTGCATGTCAAAAGGGCAGCACAACTGTTTTGACAGAGGATGTAAATGTTGACCCAGCAGACTCTGGAATTACAAGTTGCCAAGAGGCACAGCAGGGGCACACGCTACTAACATTAACAAAGGTCACACTGTCAGGATGTTGATGAATTGAGGGCATTTTTAAAAGCATTTCAAACCAAGAAAGATGATTGAGTTAATAAATGGAAAGTGCACAACAGCTGTTGACACACATGAACTCATTTGAGATGAGGAAGAAAAAGATAGCCGAATAAAATAACCTTAATAAATCACTTCCATCTGTTGCTACCCTCAAACCTCTTAAGTTGCAATACATGTTGATTTCTCAAGGCCTTTTTTAATGTTCCATTCCTCAGGTCATGGGCGCCGATTCTGCGGGTGCTCCAAGGCTCGAGCACCAGTACACCAGTGTACAGTCGGGGCCAATTGTTTGCACATGTGTAGGCTTTGTCCCGCTTTGTCCCACCCTACTGACTACACAATTACACCATGGGACTAAAGCATCTTTGGGAGAAAAACAATGCATGTCTATTCATTAGCATCCCTTGACCTGCGATTTAAACAACAAAAAGTGAGTAATGTTACTCTTTCAGTGTGACTTCCACTTCCCTCATGCCTCCAGCAGTGCCCCTTTAGCTGTGGTGAGTAAAAAACAAATCCACTTTGTTTAGTGGCTGTGTGGTCTACGTGTTGATGTTTAATTGATTGTATTTTACTGTGTGCACTTGTGTGGTTGCTGTGTGCGTGTGCGTGTGTGGAACGGCTTTAGGTAGCCTTTTATAACATGTGTGGCTTGTTAACAGGTGGCAGCAGTCACTGTTATGTTGTGTTCTTCATGAGTGTATTGCAGCAGCATGTCTCACAGCTACGGGGGTGTCTATGTTGAATTATGTATATGGCGTATAATTTACTAATTAATTTTTGTTGTATGGATTATTACATTTCCGTGCATCTCATGGTGTGTATCATGGTGTGATGAATTAATTTGTAAATATTTTGTTTGAGTTGGGTCAGGAGAGATGTTATAGATGGGGCTGCTAAAATTTCAGGAGCATGGACAGAGCTGTTTGTTGGGTGTACAGAGCCGTACCTTTCCAATCTTGTTTTGTTTTTCCTGCTGATTTAAGTATTTTCAGTTTAGCTTCACCTGGGAGAAAATTTAGTGGCTGCCACTTCACTCCTTTTGTTTTTTGAACAAACCTTCTCCCTAACAGAAGTGCTGCATGTGAAGGCTGGCTGGGTCGCAGTTATAGAGAGATGTTATTGCTTATTTGCCACCTGTCCAGGCACCTCATTAAGTTAGTTAAATAATATAAATCGGTGCAGTGATATAAATCATTGCTTGTGCCTCAGGTTACCTGTTGTAAGGTGTTGAGAAGGTTGCCATCACTACGTCCCTCCCGTTGATGTGGATGACATCCGTCACAGCCTGCAGGATGTTGAAGTAGAAGTGGGAGTCACCGGGGATGGAGCAGTTCAGGCGAGACTTGAGAAATGAGGTCCACTGCTTCTCCAGGACACGGGGTGAGCCGCCTCGGTCGTTCTTACAAACCCTGGCCACCCGAGGAAACACCACCTGATGAAGACAGTTGAAACGTTACATTCGAGTAGCTCTCAGTTTTACATCAAGAGTCACCTATGACACATCTCCAGTCTCTCTCACCTCACTCAATAAAAATGTCAGACTCTCGATGGACTGCTTGAGAGAAAAGAATCAAAATTGATGCACCATGCATTCCTCTTCTTTGTCCAAACTTGGCACTTACAATACCCAAAATGCAACTCAACTGCCAACAGTTCTGTCTGAGACTGGAGTGCATTGTGCTAATAGCAGCTGCTAGCCTCAAGCAGAGATGAGGTGTGGACTGCAGAGGCTTTGTAGGCTCGCTGCTTTTTAAGTCCACACCAGCAGAACTTTTTCACTTTTAACCGACTGTGCCCCAAGCAACATCACTTATATTTCACGTAGTTCCCTCTGGACCAAAAGCAAGGCTTTACACAACTTTTTTCACATAAGCAGTCATGCTCCCCAAGACCTGTAAACAGACTTTGATGTGAGTTGCCCTGTAAGGCCAGTGGTTGATTTAACAACACTGTGACCACAGCATTCACACTTTGCAATCGTTTGGATATGAAAGAAGTCCTTTTATGCAACACCTCTTTTTTTTGTTAGGGGTTGTAAGCATAATAGGACCATAATTTCCTAAATACAAATGTTTTCACACACACACTAAACTGTCCTTTTATTTTTCACTTGGCATTTTATGAGGCAGTAACATTGGGAAAACAATTTCACCACAGTTAAGCACTTGTTCTAAACCTTGTGAGCATCTGGTATCACAAGTTCTTCAACAGCAGATTGCCCAGTTACACATGCTGCTTGATAGATTATATGCCAGCATGGGCAAGGCGTCTTTAAAGGTTCAGAAGGTAACTTTTATAAACAGAACTTTTCGGTCACTATATCTTGACAATAGTAAATAAGACAGATAAACTGGGGAAAATCAGGCTCCTTTGCTCCTCAAAGTGCTTCTAATGGCATTCACTGTGTCTGTGTTCACTGCATGAAGTTGAGGTCAGGTTACTTTTAGCAAATCAGGGGCATCCAGTGCAACTTGTGGAAACTTCCCCAAAATTTTTGAAGTAATTGCTGTCGATCTACCCTATTGTCGATGTATCCAATAGTTGGCAATACAGTGACTGACACTCTGTGAGAAACTCTTGCTGGCTCTGATTGGTTGTTGTTGTTCAGGTGCGGTGGATTCTTGCAAATGCCTTTAGCGGGAAGAGGTGGAGGAGCCTGATTTTTCTGTCTCATTTACTACTGTCAGGATATAATGAGAGTTTCAGAAAATATGACAACTGGGGCTGTCAGTGTTAACATGCTAATTGTAATGTATAGATAATACATTTTTTTTGTTTTGTTTTGCCAGGCAACATTTCTGTCTTAAAGATGCTGTACTGGGCTGAGTTTTAAGGCTAGAGTGGTGAAACTGGTATCATGTGAAACCTGAAGACCTGAATCCAGTGGTGCTCGCGGCAGGTCGGGGGCATAATAACACTCTTAAATTAGGCTAAATTTTGGCAATGGAAAAACTGCATGGTCATTTCACAGGGGTCCCTTGACCTCTGACCTCAAGATATCTGAATGAAAATAGGTTCTGTGGGTACCCATGAGTCTTCTCTGTGCAGACTTCCCCACTTTATGCTAGTCATATGCATTTTTTCTGTCATTTGATTGCTTTACCTTGTCATTGTTGACTTCAAAAATGCTTTGAAAAACAAAATGATGGAATTTATTACATGTGATTAAAAAATGTGCTTAATCACCATTCACTGCTGAAATTCTGTGATTAAACATGATTTAAAAAATTATTGTTTGACAGCCCTAATGACAACACATTTTTTTAATAAAAGATGCCCACTGAACCTTGAGTTAAAAAAGAATGGAAGTTTGCACATTTCCATGACAACTGGGCAAACTCCTACTTGAAATGAAGATCATTTGATATGATCAAAAGCTGCATAACATCTACTAAATTGTGAGATTGTTATCTCAAATGCTGCTTCAAAAATCATGGAAACATACTGGGAGACACCACAGTGTCTTAATCTAACATTTCATCACTTTATAGCAAATTAAAGACACAGAGGAGTAAATTGATGTGTTTGATATGCTGTTAAAGAGTCAGTACCTGGCAACAGAAAATTTAAAGTATACAGCTTCAAATGGGAGCCGGCGCTGTAATTACATCTCTGCTGTAACATCACACAGTGAGCATTGTAATTAGTTGTTGTCACACTATACTTAACAGCAATAAATCTAACCCTGACCTGAAATTGTGTCCCAGAGTAAACAGTGTGAATGGGAGCGAACATGCACTTAAACCAGAGCTCTACACACACGCGCGAGTGCAGACGACCACACATAAACACACCCTCACCCGTGCGTACATCCCGACCGATGCAAAAATGCATGCAGAAAACACACATTCATCCACTTATACTCTCAAACATACACATACAGAGGCCTGCACACTGTGTGATTATAGAGCATCGAGATGACATCATGTATGACACACAACATCTGAGACTGTCAAGGCGAATAAGGAATTGTGTCTGCTGTACACATAACAGTTCAGTTTCTCACATTTCTACTTGCTAAAGATACTGGCTTATCTGTGAGTTACCTGCACACACACATACATAATGAGTACAAACACACAGATCACTCACACTGAACAAATACCTCACCCAAGGCTTGTTAATTCACTTGTGTAATGAAATATTTATCCTTCTGTGTTTTCCAGATAACAGTAACAATCCAACATTAAAACTAAAGCAAACACAAACCTGCCACAGCAGATTGATCAATTTGCCATAAAGCACAAATGATTGCTTACATTGTCAGGCAAGGCCAATCTACTTTATAATAATGAAGCGATATCATTCACTAAATGTTAAATTGCTCTCTGCACCATCAGTTATACCACCACATGCATAATTATACTGACACTGCTTTCAAAACACCCAGCAGATTGAGAGGCCTGATCTGTATTCATGCTCTGTATAACACATGCCTGTCACTTCTGGCAGAGAATCCATTATTTCTGTGTTTCTCGTTACCTCTGCTCTGTTCTCGTCCCTTCTCATTCTCACACTCTCTTGTGTGATTCCTTTAATTTATTCAGGAGAATACATATTGAGCGATTCATTTCATAACAGATTTTCTCCTACCTGGTATCCAATTAAATTCCTAGGGTCCAAAACTGACTTGAGAAGATTAATAGAAAAATGCCTTTTACTGTAACACCTGAGGAAGGTTGAAGGCATCAACCTTTCCTCTTTCAGTCCGTCTCATTTCTCTCAGAGACATGGGTGGAATTCCTTTTGGGAAAAAATTGAGACGATAGGTCAAATGGGAGCGTTGCTGGTCGGATGCGGGTGTACAATTGAAGCGATATATTTAGACTTCAAAATGGGATCTCCAGACATCCACAGATTTTTCTTTTTGGATCTATTTTAGGTCCTGCATCCTGCCCAGTGTTTATCTATTACTGAAAAATGTTTGGCCACTTTACAGCTCCTGAAAGCCTCCTTCCAGCTATGTGATACACCCATATCCTGTTAGTTTCCTAAGGCACTTCCTGATTCTCCCGGTAAATAGGAAGTCACCTCTGATTACGGTTCAAACAATAGCAGAAGAATAGGGCCTGTACTTACCTTCCCCATTGTGTTGTACTCCATGGCAATTTCCCGAAAGAAGAAGTAGATGAAGTCTCCGTAATCAACTGCCTGGACAAAGTAGGGCTCTGCAGGAGGGGAAAAATAAAACAAAATATGAGTCAAAGTGACATTTTTAACATGACGAAACAGTTCTGACACCATATTTCACAGTAAACAGCCGGAATATCTGTCATATTATGCAGAAAAGCACCGACTGTGAGCCTTGAGTGCCTCAATCTATCATCCATCATATCAGCGAAACACTTTGCATGCAAGGAGAGAAGGATCTCTCTATTCAGTTTTGACAGGCTGGACTTGTGCTTGTTTCTCCCCAGGGCAGAGCAATTTCCTGGCTACATCAACAATCATAAGTGCTCCTGCTCTTCATACCTAGATTCATACACTGAGGCGCATATACACAAGTCATAAATCACAAACACATGGTCAAGCATGCATGTCAAAACACAAGTTTGTTTTCTAACTTGTCAGTCAGCTTGGTGCTTTCCAACCACGGAGACTTTGTGTCTGTGTGTCCCCACTGCTCACCTTTCAGCCATTTGGAGTCGTGTTTGACAGTGCGCAGAGTCGGGCTGTCTCCTAGGCTACGATAGATGACCGCATCAATCGCTAGAAAGTCTGTTACGGTGGCCGAGTACAGCTTGCCATCTGGAGAGGGAACACAGAGACAGAAAGAGCAATAAGAGGGATGAAGGAGATTGAGAAGGCAGAAGAATGAAGAGAAAGAGATGGCCATGAAGGATGAGGAAAAAGGTGAAGAGAGCAAAGTTCAGTTAAAAGAAAAACACAAAAAGCCACTCAGAGATTCCTGCTCTCTGTGGCTGGATACACAAAAACATTTCAGATGGCTCAGACCTGGAAAATGAATGAATCACACAAACCAAGGAGACTCTCTGATGGACAACAAACAAGGCTGTACACACACTTAAGCATGTTGCACATTTGTAATTCTTTTGACTTGAAAGGCACAAACAATGAAGCCTTGCATGCACACACACAGTCTTTCAACCCCACATTCACACACGTGCATGCACGTACGTACACACACACGCTCCACAAACACAATCCACCGCTAGCATGACCTCAGCCTGCCTTGGCTATAACCACAGTGGAAACTCAAACTACATAATTGAAAGGATAGGAGTCAGAGGAACCCTCTTGATTACTCAGTGCTTCCAGCTCCTTGCAAGCAGCTCTGCTACACATTAACTGGTCAAGCAAGGCGTTTACTCTCCTCCTCTGCTTTAAACAGGCCCGGACAGCTCATCAATACCGCCATAAATCAGTTCACAGCAAATATGAATGGGGACTGAATGTCTTTAGCAGTCCGTTGCATCAGAAGAATCTCACGCCGCCAACGGAAAGCTGACTCATTCTGGTCCCATCAGTTTGTGACTTATTTTTAATCTTGTGCATGTTAAAAAACAGTGATTGAGAGACAAAGAGGACGGCAGGAAAGTGCAATAAAAGCGAGAGAAAGATGATTCTGCTTTTGCCGTTACCACAGTACTATTGATGTGTTTCCAACAGGCTCTAAAAAGCAGCAAATTCCTAACGCAGAGCGAATGTGGCCACAAGTTCGGCAAATTGCTCTGGTGCATGTAACACAGACTGGCTTTCATTCTTGACATGTTGTCGGAGCACTGCCATTAGAATAAACCGCAGGGTATTAAGAACAATATTAAATACAACCGCAACTAATCCCCTCGCTCAAATAGACTCAACTTTCCCATCTAGCTTAAACGTGTTCCAATGTTTAATACATGCAGATAGGAGAAAATTAGGATTAATGTTTCTGCCTCATGGCAGTCAGTAAGTAGTAGCACTATCACATATACTTCATCTATTTTTACCTCACAGAAACTTGAGTTTCTATCATGTTAAGCCTCAGACAGGGAATTGAAAACCACAGTGATGATAAATGTAATCAAATACCTCAAAAACAGATGAATTAATCGTCATTTTGGCAAACAGATGTCAGTGGTTTATCATTAATTAGTTAACCATCAAGAACATTTTGACCAGTTATGCATGTTGGTCTATTAGTTACTTTTGCTACTCTCCAGTTTCACAGGTCATGAATTTGCAGACACACTATTCCCTGCTACTTTGCCTCTGATTGTCTTACTCTGATATTCTTAACCTAACCTTTACCAATTGCACTCCTCCTGCCTAAAAATAACCAATCCATTCAACAAAGGCAATGTCTTTGAGCCAAATTTACGGAGAGTAGGGAGGGTCATTCATTCACTTCATTCACAACTAATAAACATAGTTCCCACCCTCCATTCTCCCCCCAGGCTGCCCCTGTTAGTGAGCGGTTCAGTTTTGAGCCACAAACCCTGTTTAGCACTGTTAGCTCTGTTGACCCCTTTAGCACCATTACCAGTTGCAACATGGCCAGTCGTGCTAACATACTTAACAATGCTAAACAGGTTCTGCCACTCAAAATGAAGGGGGAGTCCTGAGGTTGGCCTTCATGTATCCATGGCAACGGCATCCAAAGCCAATGTTGGCTAATCAGTGAAAACTACAGTGTGGGCAGTGGACAATATGTTTCTATGTGAACGCAGCTACCCGGCTTTCTGTCAATAAAGCCAACAGAAAAACAAAAGGCAGGACATGTACATCACAAAATATTACATTTTCACCACTTCTAAATGGATAGGGCTTTGAAGTGTGGTGCTAAAGCTCACTGAGCCAATGAAGCCCTGGACTAAAAGGAAAAAGCCTTTTGTTTATCATATCATTTTGTGGTTTTTTTTGTTTTTTTCTTAAAATGTAACAGTTTAGTTACCCATCAGTGGTTGTTGGGTTATCAAAAAGCAAATCAAAATGACATTGAAAATGCATTTGACCTTACCAGCAAAAAGGGCAACGTTGGCGTGCTTCGCGTCATATGGGCAGCGTGCCATCCCACTGATCTCCTCTCCCAGAGCCTCCAGGGTGTCCATCTAGGGTCACAAACAAGGTGAAAGGTCAACAACGGGTCAAGACAATGTAGGGTTGTCAAACACAACAATGGTCTTAAAATACAACTAAGGCAGGAAGTGTTGGTTCGCAGTTGGAGGGAAAGATCTGGAAGAGGAAAATGAGAAATGAGCCCAAATGTCAAAACAATGACAATCTGACGGCACTGCTGAAAAAAATACTGCCATAAAGTGGAGAAATGTGGTGTGAGTCACAACAAAATAGTCACCAAAAAGCTGTGTTACCAGCCCAAGAGTGTGTCCATCTCACTCTGACCTGAACTAATATCCTGCGGATGCCACTCTGGTGTTGTTCTGAGAGCTGTCAAAGCAGCCCATCTGGGAGTATCTGAGAAACTGTCATGGAGGGAGATTACCAAAAACTGACATTTTCCACAGCGACATGTTCCACAGCATGGGTGGATGTGGTTTGCTTCCTCCTGCCATGCTTTATCCTTCAGCTTTACTGGTGTTAAAGAAGAGTTTTAACAACCCTCAAGATGGATCTTTAACTCATGTACTGCTGTGCTTTCCTCTGCCCTGATTTATAAAGTTTGTACTTTTGCTGTGAAGACAAAATAAATGGGCAGAGTAAAAATGGGTGAGCGCATGGCCTTGAGCAGGAAACGTGAGAATTTTCAGCTAAACCACAGTAGTTTTTAAATAGTATATCATACAGTAGTCATTATTTTATACTTTGTCTTGTGCTGAGAGCTTTTCCTTGGGCAAAACTGGTTCCCTGATATATTTCAGGAGAGATTCTGGTTTATTTCTGCAACTAGACAATGGAAAATATGTCTTTTCTTAGCACTGGGAGTGTAGTTTATCCAAAATTCTGCTAATTTTGTCATTCCGTCACTCAGCAGTCCCATTTCCATGAGCTATTTTGAGGTCTTGTTCATTGTTTAGGAAGCACCACTGGTGTAGTTTAGAGCTTAGTGGGATGATGTCTGTGACTTGGAATTTAGACATGATTTTCTCGCGCCCAGTTTTGTTACACTGCGACTGGCAGGGCATGGCGGATGATGGGATGTGGGTGAAAGGTCAGTATCATCCCACCATGGTATGGCTTGTCTTCCCCAGCACGCCTAAGGACACTCTCCTATCCCAGCTAAACACCAGCGATCCACACAAACACACACACACACACACACAAGAGAGGAGAGAAGAAAAGCCATGCTGCACTGGCCAGAGGCCGGGGTCAGGGAAGATTACTGAACACACTGTTTGCCTACGGAGTTCACAATACATAGTCATTTTTCTTCTCTATCTCTGTTTCTATCACTACTCTACTTCCTTACTTCCTCACTTTCTCCCTCGCTCTCTCTCGACAAAGAGGGGCATAGCTTGCCAAGGCTGCAAACTGCTTACGCCGCCCTTTCTGGTCTCTAAACAGGTCATTTTGTTTTCTATTCCTGTCTCGGCGGAAACGGTTATCATCTGCCCACTAAAAAGGTCACACACACTCCGGCGCAATGCTGGAAAAGCCTGCCAGAGAAATTGTTGAGGCTGATTTGGCAGGGAAAATTACAAGTGACCTTTTACAATAAACACAGAACCAGCAACAGCAGCAGTGCATTTCTCGATTTCTCATTCCTTCTGTTTCTTCAGAAATTATAGGAGGATAATGGAGACGCACTGGTTTGAAGATATATATTGTTATTAGACAGGGGAGACTGTAATTATAGATTAGGCTGAGTTAATCATAAGGGACGTGAATGGCTGAAGGTCGGGTGCGTCCACTGAATCGGAGTGTCTGGGCACACTGAGCGAAGGGGCAACTCAGTTAAGCTTGAAACGTCAGCAGCTTCTGTGTCAGCCACCTAACACAAGCAGTGCCTCCTCCTCTGACACATCACAAACACACACTCGCGTATCTCTCACGCCACGGCAACTGCCCCCACCCCTCCGTCTCCTCAGTTGATTTCACTGAGGCAGTGACCTCTGTCTACTGGGCCTGGCTGGCTGTCACTGATCTATTCCTGCCTTTTGAACAGAGGAAGACACTCCCAGCCCGGCTGCTGATACGCGTACCACTCCACTCTCCTGTCAGGTTGGCATGAGCGGAGGAACAACAGAGTGCTCACTTGCATGACTTGTCCAAAGCGATATCCAGTATTTTAAAAATGGGCAATAGCAATCCATAAAACTGCCACGAGGAACCACAACATTTTTCAACATTACCATAAAGAAATTTGATGTTTAAACAGCCTGATGGATTTTTTTTTACCTTGTTTACCAGGCAAACCTTATTATGCTGTCAACTCCACTAGCTGCAGAAAAAGAGAGAAGTGCTTCAGCTTTGTAAGAGCACAATTCAAAGTAATGGGAGAGGAACTGTAGCGCTGTCACACTTCGTCAGCACTGCCTTAACAACACTCTCTTGTGTTGGGATTTACTGTAACTTAGCAAATGTACAGTAACCTTGGCTCGGGGTGCAGTGTATCTATGAATTAATTACTTCAACAGCTCAACGGTGCTTTCCATAGGCTATATGCTAATTAATTAGACAAACACAATGTAGATCCAAAACATGCCCATCAGGAGTGTTATAATTGGTTCAGCATCGGCTTCAGCACTAGGGGTGAGGGACATGTTCGGCTTCTGTGTCTCTGTTGTTTGGATGAGGACGATTTTATGGGCTTTATTTATCATTGCTGAGGGATTTATGAAGTCTTAGTGAGGACAAACTTAGGGTAAACTGAGCCACTGTCCCACTTATTAACTGTTTGCTTGAATTTGTTCTTGTTTATTTCATGGAAAAGTGCAAATCGAGTTTTCTGTGACAACAGGGATTCTAAAACTAATAAGGAGCGTACCAGGTCAGGCTGTTCTTCTGCACCACAATTCATATATAACCCATGCAATAATGAGGCCGTCATACGTAAAAAGCCCACGTATTTGGGAATGCTGTAAAGCGGGTGACAGGACAAAAAAAGTAGTAGCTTAGGACTGTGGACAGGTCAAACAAACACAAGACTTTCCCACAGGAAACTGGTACTCAAAACTAAGTCAACTTTGAGTTTTTTTTAGGTAAGTCATCATTTTATGATGCCAAGTCCTGTAAACGATGTAGTTTTATGTTTAGTACGTAATGCAGCAACACCCAATTACAATTGTTTTCATGAACCTAACCAACATAACTTTACATTGTGTATGTAATGTGATCATGATTGATTTCCTTAATCTAATCTACAAAACCTTACTTTTCTAAACCTTACCTATGAAACATAACTTTCATAAAAATAACCTAAGCAACTTAACTTCTGTAAAGTTAACCTAAGTAACTTTGCTTTCCTAAAGCAGACTTACATAAATTTACTTTTAGTACATAATGTGAAAATGTCAAACATTGTTTGGTTTTTTTAGACCTACCACAGTTACTTCACTTTAAGTATGTAATGTGATGTTGCACAACCATGATAGTTTTTCTAAACCCAACCTAGGCAACTTAACTTTTGTAAAAATAACCTACCTACTGTGACTTTAAGTTATGTATGTAACATGACAATGGCAATATAGTTTCTTTTCCTAAATCAAACCTACGTAACTTAACATTGCTAAACCAAACCTATGTTGCTTTGCGCCAAGTACATAACAAGACAATGCCTAACCATGTTTTTTTTTTTCCTGAACCGAACTCATGTGACTTTACATTCATTATGCAAGTTCAAGTTAAGAATGTAATGTGACAATGTCATTTGTGAGGCAGTAATATTGTTATGAACTGTAGTATGTGCATTTTTACAAAATATCACACAAAACATTGTGTGAGGATACGTTGACCTGGTACATGAGTTTGTCCTCATTTTTAGTGTCAGAAAAGGCATCCACAGACAGATGAATCAAAATACAGAAGAAAACTAAAATCCTGCATGTTAATACATTTTCTGTTCAGTGTCCTGTAGTTTACAGCCGAGTTGAATCCCAGTATATTTCTTTTAATGCAATTTGTATTTCCACCTGCACAACCTTCTCCATCTATAAGGTCAAGTGCACGAGTTCACACCTGGGCCAGGAGTGCTTGTGTAAACCAAACAAGGACATATCTCCCTGGGAGATTAATAGTCATGGCCCATTTCTCTGCAACCTGTTTCTGAGCCCTGGGAGGATGAACCCGTTCCCTGACCACTTTTTACACGAGAGCACAAAACTGGAGTCTTTGCAGCTGTTGAAAGAAACGTGTTGTTTTAACCAACCTGATTTATTTGACCCTTCAACTCCAAAAATGATTGATCTTTTGGAAGAATAATGGTGAACAAATACTGCAATCTATGACAATAAATGGACCAATTACCTAATTACCTTTTACACTGTGTGCTATGTCTTTCTTTGTAATAAATGTTATGTAAATCCTTTTGAAAAGCTGTACTACAAAAAAGGCTTGTGGGTGTATTTTCACCCTGTTGATTACAATAAATCCCTCCGTGTGCATTAATCATATTTCAAATGCAAAGACTTGGCACAGATTCTATTTCCCAGTGCACCTCAGTCCACCAGTATCAAGTCGAGGACACATCACCTGGGACCCACTGCCTCCCAGCCTCCCCACTGATTCCCCCCGCTTCGCCCAGCAACAGGCGATGAAACTGACTCCAGTCATATATCAGCCCAGCTGGATGGGGTGTTTATTATTACAACACAGCAAGGGAGTGACAGAGGGAGAAAGCAACAGAGGGAAAGATGGCGAAGTGGTGGGAGCAATGGAGGGGGAGAGGAATTAAGGCTGGCAGGAGAGGGAGGATGAATAGAAGAAGGGAGTTGGGTGCTGTGTGGTGCCCAGGGAGAGGACTGTACCATAGCTGCCAAGGTGTCTGTCTTTGTTTTTTCTGAATGCATGCATGCGTGTGTAAGTGCTTGTGTTGACAGTTCCAACAAGGTGAGGGGCGGATAATGAGATGAAGCTAATGAAGAGAGAAAATTAGTGGGTTTGTAGAAAAAAAGTGAATCAGACAAAGGTAAAAATAAAGAGGTAACCAGGCAGGGAAGGTGTAAGAAAAGACAGCATAGGGTGTTGCTGGTTTGGGCAGGAGCCCTCCCTGCCCCCTCTGCCCCCCCACCACCCTCTTGCTGCCTCCCTCCACCTCGGCTCCCCCTCCATCCCTCCCGCTCGCCCTTGCAGCGTTGTTGATTAATGTGGGATGAGGCTGGCCCCGAAACAGAAGCTCTTTTCAGCGCTGTCACACTGGGGAGATGGAGAGGCAAACTGTGGCCAAGGTGGATTTTACCACAAACACACACACACAAACACACACTCACGTACACACACTTTTGACCAGGCAGAGTGGATGAGCCCAGCACACCATCAAAGGCCTGGTATCTGCCCGGAGAGTGTGCCAGCCTGCCTGCAGTACAGTGTGCCTGTGTGTGTCTGCTGATTTTGTAAAATGTGTGTGTTGTATGTTTGCCTGTTTGCACAGTTGTCAGTGTTTGCATGGGGGCATACACACTTGTGTTTATTCCCTACACATGTGCCCAGGCATTTGTATGCGCATTTGTATGTTTGTGTGAACTCATCGGAGGTTATTCTGACAGTACAAGAGTTTAAATGCCAACAAATTATATCTCCTTTGACAGCCTTTACATTTAATCTGATTTTTTGTAGCACATTGATTTGGTTATTTTCAAACTAAAATGGCTATTTTATTCAACTTAGATAATTACAATGTAGTCAGTGGATTTACTTTTGAAGTTAAGAAGCAGTTGCAAGCACATTTAACTGACTTATTTAAATATGCAAGCACTAATTGGGCTCAGCAAATATGAAATGTGGAAAAATGTTTAAAGAACACTTATATAAAACAGTTCTTTTGCATCACATTGCTTTCCGCAGATGTTGTGCTTTCACAAAGTTAAAAAATGTTCTCCTTAACAAACATTAGATTAACATCAACCACCATGTGCAGTGATTTATGTACAACATGCATTGACTTTTATGTTTGCATAGTGCGTGCACGGGTGTGTGCATCGCCATTTTATCAAGCTTCAATGTGTTTTACAACACCTCCCTTTAACTCCACCAGACTAGCTGCAGTATCAGTGCAGTAACAGCTAAAACACAAACCTTGAATCCATAACCGGAGGGGCTATAAAAGCTAACCACGCCTGATAAATGCAGAGACATAAATTCCACTTTCCCTGCAGGCGAAGTCAGTGAATTGAAGGATGTCCACTCTTGTGTGCTTAGCATGCTGAGCCACAAAGGCAACGGAGCGGAGGTGTCTTGTTTCTCTGGTAAACAGATCTAGTGAACCAAAGAAGGAGAGTTTTCCCCACAGGCCACCGAGATAACATCTCAGTGTGCCGTGACCATCGCATCACGTCCTCACAAACCAAACAATAACATCCTTCAGGACTGAGTCTTTCTGTTTGTCCTCCTGTCTGCCTGTATGATGATGTTTATATCTGATTCCTCTGGATGACAGCTCATAGTTACTCTACAATATCACCCCTCCTGATTCTTGAATGAAATGCAAATAATGTTGAAACCCAATTTCCAGGACTTTTGTTAGTTTTGAGTATATTTCAGGCATAGTTTGTGCCTTGAAGTTTGCTATAGAGCCATCATGCATACCAGTTTTTGGGTTTTAAAGCCTCAATGAGAAATATGTACAATTAATCCAAGTCGCGAGGAGGGTGGAGGGGGTAATTTGAGGTGCGGAGATCAGTCAATGCACCTAAAATAACATGTCAGTAACCACTTTGTTAGCATGCAGATCACGCACTGGCCATAATAGCTAGAAAAAAAAAAAATTTTGTAAAACAGCTGAGCTGTTACCGTTTTCAGGTGGTTTGCCAAGCTTATCTGTGACATACATTACCAGTTTTCTCTGACATACCTGGTACTGGACTTTTGGGGGTCTTCACAAATTTTGAAACTATTCCACATGCTTGACTAAACCTGACATATGGTCAAAGTGTCAATAACTGAACTGACGTTAGATGAGAGTAGGACTCCCAACTTTGTCCATTTTCCTGTCTGAGAATACAAAAATGCTGATGAATAAATAATAGTGTTGGATAACTATTTGAGATTTTTGGGTTAATTCATATATATATAGATATATATATATGCATTTGAATACTGATTTTGACATCGATTGCCATGGCAAAATCAAAGCCTCAAAGTGTCTGGTTCAACCCTTGTTTGCTACAATTTCAGTGATTACCAATTAAACTAAGCTATGTCTTTCCAGTGGCATGCTTTGTTGTTCCAAAATGAGATCATCCCAGCTGCTGCAGCTTGCAGGAGTATTTAAAACTGTCGCGTGAATGAGCTAAGATTTACTCAATGTACTGTAAAGGCATGCGGTTCACTTTTCACATTAAGGCATCAAAAACATCAGATTTATGTCACTAGGAGAGGAAAAAAATGGGACATTTTTAGCAGCAGTTTGAATACAGCCTGTCTGCTTTTTATGTTTATCTTTCTGTCTGCCTGTATGCCTTAAAATCCATTTTATTTGCTTGTTTTTCTTTTTATTTGTCCATCTGCCTCTCTGTGTTCAAGTCTTTACTTTTCCTCTCCATGTCTGTCTTGTCTTGACATCTCTATTTACGTCCATCAAGTCAATCTTGACGTCTACCTGCTCTCTTTCTTGACTCTTGACTGGTCATTACATCTTTGTAAGGTGGTTTTGCTTCTCCTGAAGGAATCTTGAAACTATTCCAGACATGCCCGCATGAACAGCGAGGCAGGTGTCTGTTTACAAGGGGGAGGTTGAATCGAATTTCAGGACAGCACCTTCAGTATGTGTGTGTGTATATGTATGCAAGAAGGTATGGTTGGGTTTCTCTGCTTCTAAATCGAGCGTGTCAAAGTACACCTGGAGATAAAGACATAGGAGGAGGACCTGCTGAATTGTGAAAGTCATCCACCTATGTCCAACGCTTCATAGCTCAACCATCCCCCCCTAAACTCCTGCATGGTTGGGGTCACATGTAAAAAATATGTCACTGAGTTTGTTACAGGGAATAAATAAAAGAGAGAGAGGCGCTTTAAGAGACCATATGAGCACAGTATATATCATGACTGCCTGTCATTGAGGTCAAAAAAGGGCAAAGAGCAGAAAAGAGCTGTTTTTATGAGTGTGAGTGTGTGAGTTTCTACCTTGTAGGTTCGACAGGAGGGGTTGAAAGCATTTGTTCCACAGACAAACAAGGTGTCATCATTTTGCTGCAGGAGGACTTTGATGAAATTGTGACACTCATCCTTCAGGGGAGCGCAGGGCAGGAGAGAAAGAAAGAAAGAGAGAAGAAAGGAGGTTCATGGTGACATTAGAGTCTTTTATAACACACACTTTTACACTGAAAGCCACATGTGGTTTTTAAAACAAGAGGCTCCTTCTTTTCTGTCTTTTGAAGTACAGCGTGGACTGTTTTACAGACAAGTGAGCTACATGTGTAACAAACAATCAGGTGTGGAGTCATTAAATTAAGCATTTCATCTCAGTACATTAGGACATATTCACAGTTAAAATGCACCTTTTAATAGCAATAATAAAACCATTATTACCTTTTCAGTTTTTAGAAGGTACAGAAATTCTTATGAAGATTCTCATGAATATAAATTGTGATATCAAATTGTTATGTAACCTGCAGTAAGTGTGTTATTGCACCTGTACGATTGCTATGTCTAGTAATGTGCATTTGTTCGTGTTAGGGAGAGAAAGCAACAGATAGACTGTGAGAAATTATATCTGTTACAGCTTGTGTGCGATGCATAATGTGTGATCAGCAAAGTGTTTTGTGATGAATTAGGTGACATTTGTTCTATAAATGAAGTTAAGGTGGAGGCACAGCGGTGGCAGGTTTGTGTGTGTTCTCTACCTTATGTTTCCCTTTCATTCTGCAAGTGTCCACATCCGCCTGTCTGGACTTCCATGTCATTTTCTGGAGAAAAAATAGTAAAGTAAAGGAGTGAATGACAGATGGAGAAAGAGAGAGTCAGAAAGTAAACAAGAAAAAAAAACAACAGAAGGCCTTATAGAGCTCAATAACTAATCTATAGTGTGATCAATAATCATCATCTGAGATTCTCCGTCATTGATTTCCCTAATGAGGCACCTGCTCTGAGGTGAACTTTATTCTAAGCGCTGATTGGAGATCAGTTTACCTCCTTGAACTTCTAATTCTCTGCCAGGGGAGGAGGAAATACGATACTGACCCCGGATCAGAACAGTGTGTGTGCAAGGACAGATCCTGCCTCAGAGCTGGGAGCTCATTTCTGTGGATTGATAAGCTGGCAATCCTTGTGCGCGCGCGTGCTCGTGCTCGCGTGCACACACGCACGCACACACACACACGCACACACGCACACACACACACACACACACCTCGCCTTGGCCTGTGGGTCAGCGCAAGCCAATACCTGCCAGTCAACTATAAACACACAAATGGCCTCTCTCGCGGTCACACACACTTATCAGTCACACTAACTTATATCCAGCAATGCACATAAACACACACATTCACCATTTTTGCCCCCCCTTTCTGTGGCCTGAGGGTCAGCGCTGAGCCGCTGCTTCAGCCCGCCAATGTTGTACAACATGTTTGGAGCTCGGCCACTGATTAAAGACCCTCAGTCATCAATCAATCTGCACGTCTCCCATCGGCCTTTCATCTGCAGCCTGCGCTCATTAAGACCCACTCGGCCGGCTTTGACATTGAAGTGGATGAGGTGGAGAGACGGCTGGTTGGTGCATACACGAGAATGGCCTTGTTTGAATTCTGTTTGCATGCATTATGTTAAGGGCAAACGATGCCAGCGAGGAGTGGTTGGAATGGAATGGAGAGTGGGTTATTACAGCTGAGGGCCGATGTAAATATGAGGCGAATTATCTGAAAATACACAATGGGATCTTCTTCCTGTTTGCATCCATCTTGTGTTTCTCGCCCGCCTGCAATCCATCTCATCTTACCCTCTTTTTTGTCCCTTCTTCCCTCACTTCCTCTACTGTCCTCTCAGCTTCCGTTACACACCCATCAGTCCTTCCACTGTCCCACTGATGAGCGTGGATGACGCAAGCGGTTTGCCTAGCTGATTGATTGGATAATCTTCTTAACGGGGTCAGCACGGCGAGCACGGCACCGGTGAGCGGGTGAGTAAGACTGCTGGCAGGCACACGTATACACCCACGTGCGCACACAAACACACCGTGGCACTCTGAGCCGGGTTATTAGGGTTACGTTGTCAATCACTGCACGCCAAGAACAACACGTCCTCAAAGAGACAGACGTCTCACTCACCTTACTGAAAAAGATCTCGTCACTGTTGGCAGTGTCTGTGTCCACCGTGTATATGTGATCCCTGTGAGCAGGTGAGGGAGGGCAAGGGGGAGGTTTGGAGAAAGGAGAGAGAGATGAGAAGATAAGAGTCAGACAGCAGCAGACAGTCAAAAAATTCAACAAACAATAAACCCATTTCTTTTCTTGCCTGTTTTCTCCCTGCGGGCAGCAAACAACGTCAGAAAATGGGGCTTTGTATAAACTTTGTTCAAACTTCAAAAAATGACAATAAACAAAAGGAGGCCAGAGCTATTTGCTCTGTCAGACAGAAACAGTCAACAAAGGTTTAGAGCGCTGTGGCGCAGGCCCGGGGACAAAAGCCTCTTTGTCCCAGAGAAAGGTCTTGGGGGGGGGGGGGCTTGGGGGGGGAGGGGAAGGTTGAGACGGGAGGTGCCAAGTCACTCAGAGCTGTTCAGGTCAATTAAGCCTAGTGTTTGAGCCACAGGAAATCTATACTAACACTCATTATGGCTCAGACAAGAAGACTTGTGTGTGCTGGCCTGGAAATATACAGACCTCTCCTGTATTACACAGTCCGACCATATAGGCCCCAGCAGGGCATATGGAAGACATAAAACCCACAAGGGTTAACTACATCTCAGACAGACGCACCGGCTGGTGGACCATGCTACACCTACTTACCGTGGAGAATTAGGGTGCAGACAGGGAGAGGGAAGTTGTTGGGGGGCAGGGGGAGAACTTGTGAGCAGGAGAGGCGCAAAGAAAAGGGGAGAGCCAAAGGTGACCGTGCCAAACGATGTAACTGCTTTAATTTGTTGGAGATTAGCTGTTGAACGTGTTTTTAATCAAAGTGTGTAACAGTGGCATCGTCAGACTCACAGCTTAATTACGTTCCAGCTCCCCAACCTGCGCTCAGCCAGTCAGCCTGCCTTGCTCTCTCATTAACTAAATCTAATAAAGTCTTTGGAGGAACAGGCATCTTGAAATGAATCCACTTATATCGCTTTCCTGGGGGCCACCGCCATCTCCTCCAGGATAAAACACAGTCTACTGTACATTATCAGCCATGACGCTTAAATTGAATAATTAATCTTTGAGAGCAGTTGAAATTAAGAAAACAGCACTGCTTTCTCTGTGGGAGAGACAGCACATTTCCGGTGAGGCCACGGGCGAAATCTCTGTGAAATTTTTGCAGTGTTTTCTGTCATTTCTTTCCACGTCTACACTGGGATTCAAATTTGTCAAAGTTATTGCACATCACACAACTCTTCTGCAGGGCACTGTGTTTAATTCATCCCAGTGTTTTCAGCAATCTTGCCTTCATCAGGTTGGTGTACAGTCCACTGATCAGTCATGTGATTTATAGATCACTACACATAGATACTACGTACATATTTGTTCTGTCATGATACTGGAATTTCTACCTATGATACAATGTCTTAAATAAAATCAGACACTCAGTAACTTACAGCAAAACAATGTAGATTAATAAAAAGTTCACTACAGTGAACTGTCCCTTTAATCCATAAATGGATAATAGGCTGATTATCAATTTTTAAATCCAAAACGCATAATTCTAAATTATTTTCTCATTTTTAGAAACATTTTCATGCATAATTTAGCCACAAAAGCAGAAAAAAAGGAAAGACGGAGGTCAACTTCAGGTCACTGCGATGCATGCCATGTCCTTCCTAGATTCAAGTTCACTTGCTCAACCAGATGCCAGATGCTGACTGTCACTGTGCAGTCTGCCGTGACTAAAAATACAGAGTTTTAGGCTTAAACCTCAAACTGTGCTGCAAAATGTTTTTCATTAAGACTCTCTGGTCGCACTACCATTTCACTACTCTGGCTAATTGATCTGGATTGGATTTCCAGGGTTCCTGAACGGCCCTTCTGTGTGTCAGTGTTTCTTTCACCTTGCTGCCAGGGTAAGAGGATACATATCATGTGGCTACAGTAAATCTGATTACTAAAATGGCAACTGTAATTCATCAAAGATGAAAAACAAAAAAGATCCATGGCACATTTAAGAGGAAAGACGGAGAAGAAGAAACATCTAAGTGTAAAAGAAAGATGATGGGTGATAACAGTGATGGATAGTAATTGTTCTGCTCCTAAAGTTCACCGACTTGTTAATTGAACTTCATTTATATCGTTATATTAACATTCAAACTTTATATTAAAAAGACAAAACTAAATCAAAAGCTATTAAATCAGTGGATTACTTGGCGGATTTAGTGTAATCCCGTGGGTTATTTTACTGCCTGCAATTTTAAAACAGCTCATGACTAATCTGCAATTGACTGCTCCATAATTTTCAACAGTAACCTTCCCAGCTATGCTGCCTGTCTTGTGCCTCTCTTGTCCTGGTGCTGACAGCGTCCTCGAGGGGCAGAGGCCATCCAGCCGCAGGGTTTTTGGTTCCAGCTGAGATTAGAGGGAGCCAAGCGATGAGGCGTCCCTCAAACATCCTGGCTGAAGATGGAGAAGGACAATGGAGCGGCTGTGTCTGTGTCAACACCAGCTCTCTAAACACACACATGTGCAAGGAGACCCCCCCCCTCCCCCCTCCTCCTTTTACTCAGACATGCTGACACACACACACACAAGCACCCTTTCCCTTATTCACCACTGCACCTGAACTCATATTACCACATATTCACTGCCCTCTGGTGTGTGAGTCACATCTATCTAACTTCATGGTGAGAAAAAAAGAGGACAGAGAGCAAAGGCAGGGTCTTTCAGCGACCACACTGGTGGTATTGTATGTTGTAGGCCATTAACTACGAATGGAACATAGTTAAAATTATTGCAGACCATTTTCCAAAGCAAACCTGAAGTTTTAAAGTTGACTTCCTACCTTCCAGGCAGTCAGTGGTTTCCTTTTATTTAATAACCTTTGAAAATCAACTTGAAACCTGCTTGAAATACATGATCCATCACATCCAACACTTCACTGCCTTTATTTCCCAGCAAAGTTATGAGGTATGATCTGACATCCTTTACCAAAAAGCTTTGCATTCACACGCTATCATTGTCATTATTGGAGTTATTAGATGATGAAACTGCGGCTGCAACTAATAACTTTATTTAATCTTTATTGTCTTGACTAACTGAATAATCCTTTAATTATAGCAGAAAGAAACAAAGATACTCAATCTACGGTTAGAGAAAACAGAGCAGCAGATTCTCGCTTTGGAAGTGTTGCAACAAGAGAATATTTGGCATGTTTGCTTGCAACCTGAAATGATTAATCAGTTGTTAAAATAGTTATGGATTCATTTTCTGCCAGTCAAATCAACACAATCTCACTCCCATCTCAGATGCACGCCAAACTATGACTCTTTGGTACCCCTCTACTGCCCGTTCAGGGACTATGTGTCAATTAACACTCAATACATGCATTGTGTCCTTCCAAAATAAAATTCCATTTTCATAATAAATGTACAGCTTCTGCTTGTTAAATGCACACTGTTTCTTTTTTAAATAAACTAATACGCTGGGGAATCCCTTTTTTACGTTTAGGCAACAAAAACGTGGTTAGGTTAAGGAAAAACATCATTAACGCCACGAAACACGAGGTGACATGAGTGAAATACATCACATGACATATGTTCCAAGCATAGCAGGCTACATACATTAGATAACTCAATGACTTTTGGTTTCACATAGGACACAAACTGGGGTCCCCCAGGTGAAAGTCATCTATTTAGTTTTTTTAAGATATCGTGTCACATGTAAAAGCAGCATTTCAGAGGGCTGTTGGTCAAATTATGATCAGTTCAGCATGAGAGAGAGAAAATAAAATAGTGTCTTGTTTTGAGTCTTAAAAACCTGAATAACACAGGCATCCTACTGACCAAGCAGCCAAAAGGCGAGGTCAGATTTCAAGGCAGATCTTAGCCACTGAGAACAGTTCAGACTAAACAACTGGCCTGAGGAAAAGCTGTCATCCTTTTGGGGCAAAACTATGGCAAAGAGTAATGACACGACCTAATTCTATTATGTAGCAGCCTGTTTCCATTTGCCCTGAGCAGTTCAGTGTGAATATAAAAATAAGGTTCTATTGTTTATTGTTTCCTAGAGGAGAATCCATTTACATCACCAATGTGCACATTTAAATTTCGCTTGTAAAATGATTTATGAGGATGAAAAATGGTGTATGAGAGTTCCATTTAATTTTGCATAGTACGGGGACTATCCCAAGCATTTTAGATCAGGTGAATTCCTTTGAATAAATTGTGTTATAACTCATGAAGTGCTGAACAAGATGAGCTGGGAATCTTTATACTATGCAGTATATACGTGAGTTAAAGAATAGTTGTAAATGCCAGTTCATGTATACATTTCCCCTTCACTATGAGTATAACTCCCTCTAACTACTGCCTGAGTTACCATCACAGTTGAATTACTGTGTGAATGCAAAAAGCCACAGTGCAATTTTTTTTTTAATTTTTATTAATTTACCATTTTAATATGACTACAGCTCAACAAAGTTAAATAAGGGAAAGGCCACAGATGCGCTCTGCAAATAAAGCACAATAATTAAAATACTTTTTTGGCATCATGGCTACGAGTGTGCGATTATTTTCATTCACACCTCTATTTTCAGTGTGGTCAGCACCTCTTTAACAATAGATTATGTTCCTCCTTTCTTTCAACCTGTGAATTTTGAACCACTCACACCATATGTGTAAAACTAGATCCAACAAAATTATCAGAAATGATCAGGAATCTTATTTGTGTAGTTTTGAACCCATTCAAACTACACCAGAATTCATCTATAAAAGGATTTTATAAGTGTGACACTGTGCCCATCTCTGTGAGCAGTGGGCTACGACTTCAATCCCATTTTTATTAGCCTGTATTTGTTCATTCATTCATTTGTATTTTGGCAAGTTAACACTAAAAAAGTATGCCAAAGTAGCTGTAACTGTAATTTGAGATCATCTGTTACCAGCTGGCTGCCATATTGTTTACTCTACAAACAGACAAGCTTTCATTGCGTCATCTACCAGCAAGAGTGTTTATTGGTGCAGTGTAGTACATTCTGGTAGGTTTTCTGCCACAGTCCTTTTTCTCTGTTTTCTCTGGTCATGTCGCAACAATTTCAAAGCTGCATAGACAGCCTGTTTTTTTTAAAAAGACCATCTTTCCAGCGGTGAAATACTTCTTTAAGGATGTAATGATTCTCAGGCATGTTCCTGAGTTATAAGGAGCATCTTCTTCAATGACTTTAAGCAGATTTATGGACGTTAATTTGGAAGGGACATCAGATTTTCCTCTGTGCACCCTCCCTACAACTCTCCAGCATTCCCTTGGGGAGCCTCACAGTTTGAAAACCTCTGATCTATGCCAACCACTGGACTGGACCCAAATCTAATTGGTTCAAATCATTCTCAGACTCAAATTTACAGTAAGAATTTGTCTGGTGTGACCAGGCCTTTACTTGGACACTGTTCACTTCATTTACTGAAATTCACTAGAAGATGTTTTGCTGCTCGTCATTATTCTCCTTCCCATCATCTCTCAACCGTAAACTATGAATCAAACATGCTCTGAGGATGGCACGGCACTTTTATACAAAACATAAGGGTGTACTGTTTTGTGTCTGCTACAAAAAAATCGAAACACTATGAGATTCTAAAAAAACAAACAAACAAACAAAAATAATTAAATGAAAGCCTTTGACAGCCAGTGAGTGCAGAACATTGGTTGACAATGTGAATCACTTGGCGTTGGCCCCACATTTCCCGAAATTCTGCGACAAAAATGTGTGAGTAGGGTGGAAGGTATGCAAATATCCTGTTAGACACAAATATGGAGTGACTGTAAAAGGATGGGTACAGACAGAGAGAAAGGGCTGAATGATCAAGGCAAGACAGCAGACCAACTGAGTGCGGGCAAGTGTGTGAGATTGAGTGACATGGAGGGTCTTTGGCGGACATGTAGCCATGCATAGCCAAGAGAACACAGGGGCTTTGTGTGGAAGAATGTCGTTCTCATAACAGCGCATTTCTTCTAGGGTGACGACGGGCCAGCTCAGTCCATCTGCTGGTCCTTTGTCAAACTATCTTGCACTCTTTTAGCAGAAAGGAGAGGAACTCGATTAGCATGCACCCGGCACCTTTTGCCACCACCCCTCTTTCCACAAACTAAATGCCTGCACGTCCACCCTCCTCTCCACCTCCCACCCCTTTTCTCTCTCATCACCCATATTCCTCTCTCTTCATAACTGGATCATGGGAGGTAGAGGAGGGTCCATTGTACATTGTTTTGGCTTTCCCTGGTTCAAATCCTCTTCACAAAGTGTATGGGAGGGAACTGAGGAAGCCAGCAGGCACCTTTGAGCTGTGAAGGGAGTTGTTGAGGTTGTGAATGGGCTGAGGGCACCGAGAGGCCCTCGGTGATGTGGTGGCATGAAATACAACAAGCCAGAGTTCACTCACCCCCACGCCGAAGCAGGTTGTTCTTTTTGAAGGCTGAAGTTCTCATTACGTTTTTTTACATTCTCTCCACATCTCCTTTTGTGTGTGTGTGTGTGTGTGTGTGTGTGTGTGTGTGTGTGTGTGTGTGTGAGTGTGTATTTGTATTTGTGTTTTAGTGTAGCTGGGTCAGTGGGGTGAGGGGCATGCACACTTAGCACAGTTGGGCATACCAACCGTGTAAAAAGGTGGCTTATTTTACATTTATTGATTGAAATGTATCCATTAGTCTTAAAATATTATTCACATCTCTTCTTTGGGGTGGGGTGCTAAAGAGCCCAGTAAGTAAGGGAATGAGTAATTTATGCTCTCAATATATAATATGTGCTTTTAAAGACCCCCCTGAAATTAAATTTAAACATGTCTATACAGTGTTTTTTTGTTGTTTTTTTTAAACACTACAAGGCACCATGAGCGAAATATTGCAATGGCTGAGCATTTCCCTCTTGAAACTGCAGTGTACCAATGACGTCAGCTGGGCTGGCGGCTAGCAGTTATCTGTGCTAACAATACAAACAGCACTAACAATGGCAACACTGCTAACAGAGCTAATGCTGTTAACCTAGCAATGAATGTTGTCGTGGACACTACACTGCCACAACAACACCGTGGGCCGGGATGGCAGTAACTGCCATAAAAGCACAGTGCAGAACGGCGGCGATTAACTATCCTGTGCAACATACTCACACAAACTCTACCACAACAACAAACAATGACGCTCTGATGCACACAAACAGAGGTAGCGTGAATAAGTTATCTGCTCAGGACACCATAACACCACTATATCTTTACACAGCAAATAGTGGTTTGCTACTATATCAATGTCCTGAAAGTCGCATACAGAAACTTTAAGATGTTTTTCATGGAAAAAGTTCTAAATAGGGTCCATGTAATTTTGATGAACAGAGATTAATTTTTAAGAGTATAATCAATGCCCGAAGAGAGTTTAAATAACTTAATTTGTGATAATGAATTAATTATGTGCACCACAACTAACTGAACAAGCCCTTAAGCAATACTAACATTTTCCATTTCATGGTAAAGGGATGTAATAGATTAGACCACAATGTTTAATGCACAATATCCTCAGTATATATACATTTTGATATTTAGATGAGATTGTCCATTGCTTGACAGCTTTTACTGTTTTAGGTCCTGATAGCAGCCAAACTACAGCATCACAGCCTGATGAAAGCAAGTCTCAAGTATATGAGGGAAAAAAATCAATAACCTATCAATGTTTATGTATAAGAAGAAGAAGAAGTATTTGTATCGGAATCTCGATATCAAAACACATCATCTAGCCTGCCACAAACACTCTGAGTGCTCCTCTCTAACTAACCGGAGCCACAACAACTTGTAACTTCCTGCTGTTACAACAACTTCACACTAATTCAAGAGCCTGAATATAATAAGAACATTTCTCTGGATGAATTGCTAAAAATGTCAAAACCTTCAGAGAAAGACGGTATTTTACATATTTTCAGAGTTAGGTTTTGAATGGAAACTTGTTCCAACTTTTAATTCAGGTGATTACAACTACTGGAGCTGCAAGCTTTGTTTCAGAGTGTGGACGTGGCTGGATGTCGCTGGTGCTGCGAGGAGAGGGAGAGGAGGCAACCGTGTAATCCCAGTCATTAGTGGGTTTTAACAGGATTTGGTGCAGCTACAATAATGGAGACTCTAGTGGCCTCCACTGCGAGACCCAAAGAGACCCGACAGGGAAGAACTGTGGCCACAGCAGCTCGACTGTTCCAGAGGACTCAACTGAGAGAAGAAGGTAATCTGGATATTTGAGTGTGTGTTTCTCCGTGCGATGTTTGTGTCTCTGTGTGAGCACTAACGGCAACCACAAATTTTGTTCCTCTCTCTCTCTTTCTCTCTCTTTCTCTCTCTCCCACACACATACATACACATTCTCTCTCTGGTTCCCATGCTTCCCAGCCTCATAGAGGGGTGTAAACAGAGTGTGGTTGGTGTTACCATGGTGAAGACCGACTGAGGGCCGGGAATGGCGACTATGCCCTGCATGTGGAGAGACCTGGGGCATGCTCACTAGCCAGGCTATACAGTAACACATTCACACACACATGCATAATTATGTAGGAGTGTCCGTCTCCTTTTCTGCTTGTCTCATTCTCTTCATGTCCTCTTAAATGGAATTTCTAGTTTTATACAACCTGGGTTTTTTTATTTGTAACAATAACATTAGGCTGCTGAGATCCTGGAACGTGGTGACATTGTGTGAGAAAAAGTCAAACAAGAAGAGAAACACGTGCAGTGAGATTATAACATTTGGCTCTTACAATGTTTTAGCTATTATAAGAATGACTTTTTAATATTTCCTTCCTCGTTTACATTTTTTTGGAGTGCCTGGATTTCCTTCCTGTGTATCTACTGGTCCCCATTTTCCATGAGCACCCAACCTTATGTTTTGATGTATGATTGACTATACAGAGCAACCACTATTTCTCTTTTTCCTCACCTAGATAATGATGGTTTAAACAAAATAAAAACACTATGTAAGCCAAATGTATTTAGAGAAGAAAGATTACCAAATCTTTCTATTGTAAACATCTGAGTGCACCCAATTATCTTAATTATTGATTATCATAATATGGTGAAACAACTGTCTTGTTAACAACTCATCTGATTGGCTGAATACTTGACTCTTTTATGCAGCCGTGTCCCCAGTAGGGGTGCATGATTATTTCTGCTGTCTATTAATCTGTTGGTTATTTCTTTGATAATTCATAACTTGTATGGTCAATAAAATGTTACTGTAACTGTTGATCAATGTTTCCAGCCCAAGATGACATCCTTAAATGTCTTGTTTTGTAAACCATCTCAAAGACATTCAGTTTACAATCATAGAGGACACCAGAAAATATTCACATTTAAGAAGCTGGAATCACAGAATTTTGATTTTCATAAAAAAATACTTACACTCATTAATGGATTATCAAATCAGCCACAGGAAACACAGAAATGATTTTGTTGTTTGGTGGTCATGAACAGCGGTCTACATCTTAGGTGTCTCGCCTCAGTGTCACACCGTCTACCATACCCTCCACTTCCTACGACAAGGTCAGGTCGTATACTGTCTCACTTCAGAAATGTCAATATGATACATATGAAACATGCAAATGTAACATATCCGTGGTTTGCAGAAATCTACAAAGTCAACATTTTCCTCTGGTGACAGGGCTGCGCACACACAGTGAAGAGGGACATGACATGACTAGCTATGTCTCAGCTGAAGACACACCTTCACGCCCATATTCATCACACTCAAACACACAGATATTTTCCAGAGATCAGAATGATAAATCTCCCGTTGCACTGTGATGAATTCCCTCTGAATGCTGTATATAGTGTATCCTGACCATGAAATATGGATTGCTGGGATAGGAATGCTCCTGCGTCGATCTCTCACTGCATCAAGAACAGTTTATTGCTTTTACTGAACGTGACTCTGCTGCTAAACACCTAAAACACGCATGACAGCAGACACACATAAAGCACTGAGCTTATACATGAAGAAGTTTTTTATGTTTATTACCCATACTTTAACACACATCATGTCTCATTTTATCATGGGTAATGTACAGCTGATTACTGCCATAAAATTGCATGAAACAGCAGCTGCACATAAGCCCACTTGGTAACAAGGTTGAACCTCATGTTCATCAGCGACTTCACAAACACTCTATGATTCATAACTATTTTCTCTGTGTGCGACTGCATCTGTGATATAAAGAAGTTGTTATGAATTGCTCTTTTTCAGAGCCGACATTTGATAATTTAAAAAAAAAAGTGAAAGAAATCAACACTGGGCTGAGCAGTCCGATGCCTGTCTTGTTAAAACTGAACAAACAAAAGGCTTTTTGATCGCCTGCATATGAAAAGACAGCTGTCTGACATCTTATCAGGCTGTTCTGTCCCTCTGGATAACGCACCTGATGGAAAGTGAGTCATGGAATAAGAATCAGAATATTGAGGAACTAAACTATTCATGTACTGAATTCATAATCAGCGCTCAATATATATGAATCTAAGAGAACTAATGATATTTTACACATATTGGAAAAGCCACGACCTCATCAGTGGAGGCCATTTTCCTCTATAACTGCCCGCGTATAATAGCTGAACACAGGACTGCAAAAAGAGTGCCTGATTTCACCAAATCAATACATTTCATTCAAGGCTCAAACCCATGGATGAATTATCAATCACTGCATCTGTTGCTGAGTTCCTCCCGTTGCCAAAGACTTGCCTCTTTCCCTCTATGGATTAAGCCACTTTTGTCTATTTACAATTTCATCAGTTGCTGTGTTTGTATGCATCTCACAGCCTAAAAATCTTGTGATTTTATTGCCAGCGCCAAAACAGGAGCCAAAGGGATTTAATACACTGAGCAGCCATTCAAAAAACAGCCTGAAACAGTGTTGAGCTTTGGACTGCGTTCACAGTGGCCATCTGCAAGCTGCTGCGCACCAAGAACTGAGGCTCACTGGTCTAGAGGCATGATGGCAAAGCTGTGTGATGCTGGCCCCAGAATAAACAAGTCATTTGACTGGACAACCATCATAAAAGCAACTATTGATGTTGCCTAGTTTTTTTTTCTTCTGCAGCATTGTTCGTTGTTTCGTAGCTCTGGACTTGCTGGGTTGACTGTTGGCACGCTTTCACATTGATTTCTGAAGTGGTGATTGTCTCCGCTGTTTGCCTTAAACTGTTTGTCATTCAACTTTTACATGTCTTCATCGATATCCTGCTAGCCACGATGGATCTCGCTGTCATTTTGTGCGTCCATGTTATTGACTCGGACATTCTTCTCTGTGTCAGGATCAATGGCGGTCGTCCGGCTCGGTCTAATCTAAGGCAGCCATTCCAGTTATTCAGGGGTCACATACCTCGGGCCATGTGTCCACATTCCTGTCTGCTTTAAGCAAGTATGCAAGTGTGGCACCAACGCACCAGGTGACCTCGCACATGCACACACTAACACACTGGAGGCACAATCACAGGCTGTCGTACCCAACTGGCACATCGACACATGTTTGCCATCTAAAAGTGCCTCCATATGCTAACATACAGCCGCATGTCACACTCAAGAAATCACTTTTAAATCCATGCAACAACTGGTCGGCATAAACTGGCCAACACACGCACACTCTCACAAACACACCCCTGCAATAAACCCTCTGTCTCATTTCTTTCCTCTACCCCTCAGGCCCCTGACACCCCATGTGGAGCAGGTGGGCGACAGGCAGACCAAAGTCTCCGGCGCCCCACCACACACACACACAGACACACACACAAACACAGGCTCTCTCTTTCGCTTCGTTTCCTTTTCCACTCTCCACACACCTCCTCTTAATGACCACAGATATGTTAAAAAGCTCTGCCACTTAAAGCAGCAGCCTCCCTCAGCCACTTAATTTGACATGCTTGGGAGAAAAACAAAGAAAGACCCCCATTGTGGCTTTTAACAGTATCCAATCAAGCCTGCCACTCAATTAGCCATGGACGGCACCGAACAAACAGAAAAGGATCCATTTTAGTAAGGCTGTTTCAATGCTGCTGTAATATTATACTGCACATTCTTTGAAGGGAAATCCGCCTGTTTGATGCTTTGGATGTGGACCTGACTGTTTTTACAGTTCCCTCGCTTTGCCTTGAGGTGAAACAACATGAACATTTCTAAAATAATTAAGACAGGAGAGAAGACAAAATCAATATCGGTTTTCTCCATGTCTCCAGATGGTGGAATTGAGCTATATTATCTCTGAAAGATGAGTCACAGAAAATTAAAGGCATGCAGGTGAAAAACACATTGACGGATAGACATGAAGCAATAAAGGCAGGTGACAGTCGAAGGGGAAAAGCAGCCAGACATAGAATCAGAGTTTTTTAGAATCGATTTTGCGAGGGCAACCGGGCTGCCAACAAATAGACTCAAAACTTCTGTATTGGTCCTGTATCACTGTTTATCGACAACACAGCATTAAGGCTGTCTAAATTGCATTTAGATCTTACATGTGGATTATGTCAAGCAGTCTTTTCTTTGATATTAGTATTTAACTCATCTATATAAGTGCATGTGTGCAGGCGTCTGCCTGGGTGTTTAGCAAAAACAGGCCTCAAGTCTTCAGGGACATCGTACGAGGTAAAGGGGGTTTTGGCAGACTGCGAGTAATGGAAGAAAAAGTCCAGACTGCAAAGTGTTTAAAGTCTCAGCATTTTGCTCCGAATTAGTCCCCCCTGATCCAAAAACTCTGAAAGAAAACAGCACAGCAGGGCTCCAAAGTTCAGTTCGATAACCCAACTTCTGTGAATCTTGCTGCCCTCAGCTATCATCACGTTAAAACAGGATCACAAAGCTCAACTGGCAACAACTGATGAAAATCATTCAGAGCTAAAACTTCAATCAGCAAGTGTAATATGAAATGAGACGATGACAGATTCAATAATCCTGCTAGAACTCAGTTAAATTCATCCCAATCTACAGTGGCCCACACTTTTATTTCACAAAGAAATATAGTAAAACTTGCAATTTGGAGTGTCTTCTTGAATTTACATCTGTCTTTCAGTGTCTGCCTGAAATAGTAACAGTATTTAAGTATTGTCTTGGTGTGGAGAACAGAGCAAGAATTGGTTGATGGTTGTATGCCTTCACAATCCAATTAAGTTGCTGTTTACATTCATGTCTGTCCAAACTCATGCAGCCATGACAGTAGAAAATGCTCTGATAAACATGGACGCTGCTGCAAAGAAGCTACAAATTCTAAAACATGGATGCTTCACACACATCTTCAACACGACAGCACAGAGGATCTATGCAATCAACACAGTTTCAAGGTGGACACCCAAGATTAGTGTAACCAGTTCAGTATATCGCTCCTTCTGTTCCTGAGGTTTGACATTGAGTATTGGCCAGACAAGTGTTTTCATTATGATGTCACAGTGAAGTTGACCTTTGACCTTTTGAATACAACATGTCATCACTTAATCAATTTATCTTATTAGACGTGATATATGAGGTCACAGTGACCTTTGACCACCAAAATGTTATCAGTTCATCCTTGAGTCCACATGGAAATTTTAAAGGTCAAGGTCACTGTGACCTTGACCTTTGACCTTCGACCACTGAAATTAGGTAAGTTAAACCATTTATCAAACTGGATGTTTGTGCCAAATTTGAAGAAACTCCCTCAAGACATTATTGAGATATTGTGTTTAAAATAAGGAGACTGATGGACCGCCCAAAAAAAATCATGCCTTCACCCATATCAATGCAGAGGCATAAAAATCTAAACAATTAGCTCTTATCACCCACCTGGCGGCGATGTACAACGTCCTGTTCATGATCATGATGAGCTGGATGTCCAGTTTGTGCCGCTGCGTGTTGTTCCTGCCAGGTTTGTGGCCTACAAACGCTGGGTACTGCTTTGTGTCTGCAAGGAGAGGACAAAAATGAATTCTTGCATGTGTTGCATTTATAACTGCAGTAATTGCAGTAATAACAACATTTAGTGTGTCTTGTGGGTTTTAGGTCAAATGTCAACCCATGTGTCTCAGCTGGATGAGAAAAACGCCACCACAGTTGTTGGCTGAGCTCCTCTTGCGACCGTAATTGTAGGCTAAAACTGTTCTGCGCCGTACCATGCAATCGTTCTATTGTTGGTGGCTTTGGATGAAAGCGTTTGGTTTGAACAGACGCTCTGATAGAGTAGCAGGTCTATGTGAGCTGGCTCTGGCTCAGCTCTCCTGGCCAGCAGTGTTGGGTACAGCGTCAGGCCCAGAGAGAGTAGAACGAGGCAGGACAGAAGGAGAAACAGAGAGAAACAGAGGAAACAATGACCGTATCTTTGTAGCCTGCAACAGCGTTTACGCTATCACACACAGCATTAGAAGCCCAACAGAAAAATAGCGGATTATCCTTTGATGTGGGGTGGGCTCCGTTTCAAATGCTGCTTTAAGTCCTTCATTTTAGTGTGTGTAGAGGGCCTATCCTTGGGCGCCAAATTACACTCTATGCCACCAAAATGCATTCAGCTGTGGGGGGAAGGGGGGTTTGTAGAGGAAGCAAGGGTTGAGAGGGGTGTGGAGAAGCAAAAGGATAGAACAAGTAAGAGAGATACTGAAGAGGGGAAAGACAAAGAGGAGAGCGAAAAGAGCGCAAGGGGAGAGCGAGAGAGGACTTGTAATGAGAGGAGGGACAAGAAGAGAAAGAATGAAAGCAGGAAAGGAAGAAAGAAAAATGGAAAGGGAGAAAGAAAGCAAGACAGCAAGAAAAAAAAGAAGGCGGGAAAGGAAGAAAAAAAAGAAAGACGATATACTTACAGTTGCCGTGTGAGATGCTAATAGGCTCGCTGTCTTCGGGGAAGCCTGCCCCGGCTATTTGCAGTAGCGTGAAGTAGAGTAACAAGGCCTCTGACCTCATGGTCGCACCAACACTGCTGCTGCTGCTGCTGGTCCTCTGCTACAGATTTACCTCAGCCTGTTCAAAGAGACAGAAGTGGGAGACGAGAAGGAGATGGAGAGGGATGAAGAGAAAGAGATGGAGGAAAGCATGAGGGGGGAAAAGACAGGAAGAAAAAAAAACAAAGTTCGTCAAACAAATGTGTTTTCACCTGACTGCCTTCTCAATTACTTTCCCTCCGCGGTTTTTGCATTCTTTGTGTGAAACAAAGAAACACAGAAGCCGGGAGGAGGGGGGAGAGTGCGAGGACAGGCTGAAAAAGAAAGGAGTTAGCCAAATAAATTCAAGTCCACCTGAATTAGCTGTTTGTGCATTTTGCACGGCTCGTTGCAATCTGTCAGAGATATATTTATATATGCATTTTCGATGACTCAAGTGAGCCGCATTGCAAGCGAAACAGAATTAATTGGATTATGTTGGTAATATGCGTCATAGATCGATGTCAGGCAGAGAAGATCTCTGTGCTTCTCTCTCTCTGTATGTGACAGGGTCTTAGTGAAGTGGGAGAGCTCTTGTTGAGATTAGCCTGCTGTAAAGCATCAGCAGTACCTGGAGATGGAGCGGGATGGTGTGGCAAGTACCTAATTTCCCACTTGTCAGTCTCCTACAAGGGCAGCAATCCCACATCTTCACTCCTACAGGCTGATGACTACCGCAGGCTGATATGGTGCATCAGTTTGGCTATTAAACTCACCAATTTACTACAGCGTTGATTTAAGAACCACCTGCAGGCTTTTCTCTTTCTTTAATTTTTATTTATTTATTTTTTTAATCTCATTTCTTATTGCACTCAGTCTTTACCTTAAGGGTTCAGTGAGTGGGATTTAGGGGGGCATACGTATATATGATCTCTACTAAGGGCAAAGATTCCGTGTCAACTTTTGGGAGGACACAGATGAAACGCCAGATTTTCCTGCATTCTGGTGAATTTTTATGCACCAATTCATGTCTTTCTGCTTCAAGTCATGGTGTAAATGTCTTTACAGGTCCAGTGTGTGTGATTTAGGGGGTTATACTGGCTGAGATTGAATATAATAACAATGTTTTCTTTAGTATATAATCACCTGGAAATAAGAATCATTGTGTTTTTGTTACCTTAGAATGAGCCATATGTATCTACAAAGCAGGTCCTAGTCTTTGGAGATCACCATGTTGCATTGCCATGGCCCTATGTAGAACCAAACACTGGTTCAATATAGGTTCATTCGAATTTTCTTATCAGCCACTGTAATTAGCAGCCCCTAAACAATTTGACTCTAGGAAAAACACTGATTTTGTCATGCAAAACTGCTTTATTAGGTGTCTTCATCGGTTTTAATCATTTCATCCGCTTGTTTTGGTGAGGTAGAGACCTCTGCAGATTATTTGGCTCTCAGTAAAAACTTCCTAAACAATGAACACTGAAGAGATTCTAACCAGGGAAAGTTTCAGCTGGTTACAATTAGCAATCCTCAGCATTAGATGCCAATCAATCCCCCATAGATGTTACACACTGTTCCTTTAAAGGTCCATTGTGTATGATTTAGGAACATCTATTGGCTAAAATGGTTAATAATATTCATAACTATGTTTCTATAACTATGTTTTCTTTAGTGTATTATCATCCAAAAATAAGAATTGTTGTGTTTTGTTGCCTTAAAATGAGCTGTTTATATCTACATACTGAGCACGTCCTCTCCCACAGAGTCCACCGTGTTGTTTCTACAGTAGCCCAGAATGGACAAACCAAACACTGGCTCTGCATATGGCCATTTGCATTTTTGTGTCAGTCATTGTAGTTTACCTCCAGTCTTGGCACATGTAAGAAGTTTTAGTTCTTTAGTTAGTTCAACCTCACCGCTAGATGCCAGTAAATCCTACACACTGGACCTTTAAACACCAACTGTTGACTATCTATCCTTACTCAATAGAAAACAGAAAACAGAAGCTTTTTTCTTAATTCCTTACTTTTAAATTCGATAACAAACAGTGTTCTCAACAAGCTAATTTTCTAAGGTAATATGTATGAGCCACCTGAAGTGGATTTTATAGCAGATGTCCTAAATTGTGTTGATGTAATGTCTTTATTGCACACACCATGGCAACTGAGCTTTTTTCCACTGCAGTTTGTGGCAAACAAATTACACCCATAAATCATCCTAGACAATTATTGCGTCTGTAATCTAATCAAGAATAAAGCATTTAATTTGCATAAAGCACGTTCTTCTTTTTTTTTCCCCTCCGTTGAAGCTGCAGGGGCGAGATGTTGCCAGGTAGATAGAGTAAGGGATGCTTCGGGGATGAAGAATTGAATAAAATAGTCGATTTCATTTGCTTCAGTCTGATAAAAGTTGTTTATCCCACGCTGTATTTTCATTCACTATTGTATGTCCGAGGGGGGAGCGAGCATGGGGGGAGGGAGAGGGGGAAGAGAGGGGGAATTACTTTCTCTTTTTTTCTTTGTCTCCTCTCTCTCTCTCTCTCTCTCTCTCTCTCTCTCTCTCTCTCTCATCTCTCTCTCACCTCTCTCTCTCTCTCTCGTCTCTCATCTCTCTCTACTCCTCTCTCTCTCTCATCACTCTCTCTCTCTCTCTCTCTCTCGTCTCTCCTCTCTTCTCTCTCTCTCTCTCTCATCAGTCTCTCTCCTCTCTCTCCTCTCTCATCTCCTCTCTCTCTCTCTCTCTCTCTCTCTCTCTCTCTCTCTCTCTCTCCTCTCTCTCTCTCTCTCCTCTCTCTCTCTCTCTCTCTCCAATCCTCTCCTCTCTCTCCTGTGAATCTCATTCTCTCTCTCTGCTCTCCTGTGGAGAGGAATGAAAACACTATTCACTGGGAGAATCACTTTAACACTGAGGAGAATACCAATACTAAAGCCTGGATACGACCTTGATCTCGCAAGCCGCTCCGTTCTCCTCCCTCCTTTCTCCCTGCTTGGCCTACTCCTCTTATCCTTACACTGTTTTATTTTTGCTCAGCACTCTATATTTTATGAAGAGAAAAATACTAAAATGGATTTTCCCTCACCCTCATCTTTATCATACAGCGAAGATTGACCCAGCTACACTGTGCGTTCCAACTTTCTACAAATTGTGAATAATATTTTTTTCTATTCAGTACAGTAAACCTCTGAAGAGGATTTGTTTATTTCCTGAACCTTGACCCGGAAGTCCTCCAGTAATTGACTGATTGATGAGCAGAAAGTGGCATGAGGCAGGGAGGTTTGTCCTGCAGGAGCTAACGCAGTCAGTGACGGATGGGGGTTGCACTGAGCATGAAAACAAAATGTGATCTGTCTCTGTACGGGAATTATTCTGTAATTATATTTCTAGATAGGACTTGATTATGTCAGAATCAAATGTGACACTATAATAGCTGTGTCTTCCATGTGAATTCAGTCGCTGTAGTGTCATTGAAATGAGTCTCATGGGATTAATCGCACTCCAGACATTTATCTCGCACGTGTTTGAGAGTCGCCGGCAGCTGAAGGCGAGGCACATCCTCCATCTATATCAATGTAGTGTAATAGGATGCTAAAAACTGTTTAGCCGATCCATCTCACACTGCCTCCTGTGATACACGAAATAAATTGAGCACAAAACGACTTAAGTGAAACTCCTAAGCCTTCCAGTGGCCCTTTCATTACCAGCTGCCACACATGGGTAACAGGAGGGAGTGAGACGCAGTCTGTCTTTACCGAATTACGCTCTTTTTGTAGAAGAGCAAATTGCCTCCTTGTGTGTGAGTGACTGTGTGTATGTGTGTGTGTGTGTGTGTGTGTGTGTGTGTGTGTGTGTGTGTGTGTGTGTGTGTGTGTGTGTGTTAAAGCTTTATCTAAACTGCTACTTCTTACATAGCAGTGTAGACTGCATGCTTAAACACATGCACACAAACTGAGAACACTGGGATCTGGGAATCAAGGCTTGCATGTGTTCTAACTTCAATCATAAATTACCTACTAGCAAAAACCACACTTGCGCAGGTGGAAGTGTGTGTGGATTTCCTCTCTTGTAAAAGCTCTCCTTGAAAAGAAACCAAAGAGAAGACATAAAGCGTAACAGTGGAGCCCTGTGCCTCCTCCTCAGGCTTTTAATAGATAACATTTTGAGAACCTTAGCTGCTATTCCCTTACACCTCCCGCACACTCTGTGATAAAGTAGCTGGTACTGTGTGTGTGTGTGTGTGTGTGTGTGTGTGTGTGTGTGTGTGTGTACGCGCACGTGCAGAAACAGGAGAGTCAATCGCGCACTTTGTGTGTGTGTGTGTGTGTGTGTGTGTGTGTGTGTGTGTGTGTGTCGAAGCAGAAACAGGAGAGTTAATCAAGCTAGATGCTGGCAGGAGGCCACCAGCAGGTAATAAAAACACAAGGACCCCCCAGAATTCCTCTACATACCCACGCCCCCCCATCTTAGACACACCTCTACACACATGCGCACACCCACACACACACACACACACACACACACACACACACACACACACACTCTTCAGTCACCTTGTATCCTTGTAAGAAGCCAATGCAGCTAGAAAACACAGAAAAACTACAACTCTATTAAACAAATTCATACAACTCAACTCGCAAACACGCACATAGACACACACATACTTAGCCACTTTCACTCCCCAGATGGAGCAGCCCCATGGGGGCAATCGCCCCAAACTGCATTAGCTTTAACAATAAACACATTATCAGGCCTAATGATGTTATTGCTGCAGTAGCATCAACACGTTAACTATGAGTGGTGGGAGCTTAAATATACACACTAACACAGGGCCTCAGGTGAGGAAAGGAAGGAAATGTTACCGACGTTTCGTTTGCCTAGGTAAGTGTGCAAACAAACACAGGTTCAGACACAAGTAATCAAGCTTCGTAAGGCAACACATACTCACACACACACGCTCACAACTAGTTAACCTCAAGAAGGTCCAAGCTATTCATTTCCTGACGGCCCCTACTGTGCAAGCCATCAGACTGCGCAATGAAGTGAGAGGCTGCCATTTAATTATAACAGAGCAGACCTGTTGACTGATGTTTCTGATTGAGAAACTTTCCTCCCAGGAAAAGTGTCAGCATGAGTCATTTAAGCAAATTCCCCAAGACACCATATGTTTACGCTGAAATGACAAAGCCATCTAGCTGCCTTGTCCATCAGGAAGAAAAGAGGAAGTAGTGTGACATTGGTTTTGCAGCCACAAAGTCCGCAGAGGGAGGAGGTCGGGTGGTTGGATGCGTAAGTGAAAAGTCAGACTTTAATAAGCTGACAGCTGTTCTATTAAAACCCTGACCAATTCATCTCTGAGACTGAACCTAACCAAAG
Organism: Plectropomus leopardus; assembly: GCF_008729295.1. Taxonomy (NCBI): domain Eukaryota; kingdom Metazoa; phylum Chordata; class Actinopteri; order Perciformes; family Serranidae; genus Plectropomus; species Plectropomus leopardus. The sequence goes on along the minus strand of NC_056468.1, from coordinate 25,389,844 downwards.
CTCAACCATACATGTGTAAAACCAGACAATGGTTCCATTTTCTTTAAAATGGTGATTCACTGGTTCTGTTTAATTATGTAGTCCTGTCCATGGTCCACAGAGGTTGCTCTGTAGGGCCACTACAGAGTCCCTTTTTTTATGATACATTAGCATTTTTACACAGAACCAACAAACAGCAGCATCATGCTGCTCCAGTGTGTGATTTTAGATAGTATGCCAGTATCCCGGAAACAAAAGAGGTGAGACAAATTTGAATTTAACACAATAGCAGTGGCGTGTACTGTGACGTACAGGATATGTGTCAGTCAGCGACATGCATCGTGTACAGCATGCGGTAAATAATGGCAGATTTTTGTGAGCAGGTCCTCAAAAATACTGATGAAGATGGGTAGTGGTATCACTTTTGTATGTCACAGAGCACCTTTCACTTTGTATTGATACTTGTAGAGCCACACCTGAGACACAGGGCAACAAACTGGGAACAGGATCTGGAACCTCAGCTTAGACTTGCTGATGCTTTGTGGTGTTGGTACCCTAAGTTACTAAAGCATTGAAGATGGCCCTTTTAAAACACTTCTTTGACCTTCTGAATAGTGCACGCCTTTTGGAGACAATGGGCACAGTGGATTGAGTGTTATTCTGGAGGGCAGTTACAACTTGGAGGACTTCTCAAGTGTTTATGTTTGTGTGTTGATCACTGTTTGCTTCATGGCCATCTGTCTATACTTATGTCCTTGTCACATGTTCTGTTCTGAATAGCTGCTATGTATATACATGGATTTACATAGCACAGCTGTATGGAATAGTTGACCTGTTGGTTAAGGACACATTCAGTCGTACTGTATGTTCTGTTTTCATACATTGCTGTGTCGCATCCCACGAGATCAAATTGTGCAGAAGTGGACACAATGTCCTCAGAACATGTCACTGTCACTATTTAAAATAACAGAGATTTGTCCTTTTTGTACTTGTCAGATCTGGAAGGAAGTGTTCAATCCAAAGGTAGTAGCAGCGTCTTGTAAATGCTGTCTGACAGCTTCGATACGAGTGCAGCCTGCTTGTGTTTATTTTTGGCAGTCTGGGTAATGTCCGCAGATTGGTGGTGAAGGGTTTACAGATGACAGGAATGCCAAAGAGAAAGGGTGACTTACTGGCAATGCTCTGTTGTAGTTGTGGCCAGTGACCAAATGTGGAGGAGGTGCTGCTATTTGTATCTTTAATTGGAATTTTGTAATAGATGACGCAGGCGGAGTACCATAAAGAGTGTTTATGTGTTTGCTTCAGTTCATGGATTTTGTGTGCTAACAAAAGTGTGGTTTGAACCAAATTATGAGGAAACATATTTTTCCATGTTACTCATGATGATCCACAGACATCACTGTCAATAGGTTCATTTCAAGCAGTTCCATAAAAACTGCTGACAACATGTTCTGTGGTAGATCAAGACACAAGTTGTGTTTAACTAGACAATATTACTTCAGATAAGATATGTGTTCACACGCCCCAAAGAATTTAATCAGACTGTAACTTTTGACTTATGCAAAGTTTCACTGGCAGTGAAGCATCTAATCTGTCAGAAATGTAACAGAAGAAGAAAGAGGTTGTTTTTTTTAACCATATTGAGAAAGTTTCCTTCAGTAAATAAGTATATAAGGAGAAGAAGTGGCCTGTTAATACAATGAAGTAGTAAGTAACGTAAGTGCAATATGGCTATTTTCTGTAGCTACAAATTACAGATAAGCCCTAAACACCTCACATGCAGACTATGGGTAAACACGATAATGTATAAATGTCTCATTTGCAGGCTACTGCTACTGATACCAAAAGACGATTGTTATGTCCAGTGACAATTCCATCTCTAAAAAGGGTACTATTTCAAAAATGAAAAAGCCTTCACATAGGGACATAGCATTAGCAGAGCCTTGAATATTTTTTTAATGTATCAAAATTTATGTCAAAGTCAGAAGAAGGAGGCATGTCAAAAAAAAAGCTTTTGCCACGTTGTGTGGCGCACACACATCCATGTCACCTAATGTTACCCTAACATGGGGCAAATAAGCCCAGGAAGAATTTATTGATTCCAACTGTTACTGACATGGTTTTTAAGTGTTAATATTTTCATGTTGAAAGGATTATCAATGATTTAGACCACCCCTCTCAACCAGATTGGGAATTCCATCCAGTCAGACCAGTCTTTCCATTTGAGGTGTGTAAGTGAGACTGGGCAATTATTTTGACAATTACTGGACTATTGGGCACCATGTAAACAAACCTAAAGTTTTTAAGTAATTTTTGTAATCATTTTTGCAATTCAAGTGAGTTTGTTTGGAATAAGGGATAGTGCAAAACCTTGACAAAAACAATTTAAACTCACAGTATGCCTCCATACTACAAGTGATAAACTGATGCTTTAAACATGAATAAAAGCAGTAAAAAGCATGCCTGAGAGAAAAGAGTAGTTTGCCTGTGTATTGCTTTTCATGATTGCTGGAAGTGAATAAAAGGGAAAGTGATTTTACAGGTGGATGAATGACAGCAGGGGAATTTCAGCAACTCAGTTTCTGCTGTGTGACAATCTAACAGCGTTACAGAGCAGAAGCAGACCTTACACGCGGGTGTGAACACAACACCCGGCACGCCACACCACACTAAAAGTGTACACTTTTACAACTCAGCCGCATAAATACCATACTGCTAAAACTAACACTGCTTTAGACCACCATCCATAGTAACACCTGTTAGCAGGCAGGTTGGAGGAAAGGATGTTTTGGATGAGGTGAAAAAGCAGAAGAGAAGAAGATTGTACAGAGAAGGTTAGAAAGACAGCCAGGTGAGAATAATGCATTGATCCACCATATGGGATAAAAAATGGAACACATCCAACCACCTAGGGCTCCCAAATGGGGAGGATCCTCTGGCAGGTGTTTACACTTGTCAGCCCAGGCCTGATAAATCAGAGAGAAAAGACAGGAGGAGCTGTCTGCTTGAACCCAGGAGGCCATGATAAGAGGAGGGAATGGAGAGGGAGCAGGAGGGAGGAACCTGCCTGTCTTTTTTGAAAACAAGAGCCAAACTAGCATCCAATATAAGCACACACACAGATACAGACACACACCCTCACATGCACACACTCCCACAAGTAGCCCTTCAGCTATCAAAAAGCATACTGGTGTTTTCCCTTTTCCTCTCCCATTTTCCAACCCTTGGATGTTGTTTTTGAATGGATATCTGTATAGAGGTAATCCATCATGGTTTGATTATTAAAAGACAATGAAGTGGACATGAATGAGGCACCCTGTCGCTGCAGGGCCTTCACTGAAACAGAAGCCCAAATGCAAGAACGTCTCCCTTTAAAGAGGTGACGGATTGATTCTGGAAGCGGGCCAAAGACGACTCAAAAAGACGAGAGGGAACGAGGGACAGAAGAACAGCGAGAGAACAGAGGCAAAGCGCCAACTTGGAAGAACGGCAACCTAACAAAGAGATTCAGTGACTGGAGATAAGCTGCTATCTTTATAACTCTGCCTCTGTGATCTAAAAGCCATTAGGCCTGGACATGCCTCTGTGCTTCTTAATCATTAAAAACAATTATCTGTCGCAAAGCAATGGATATCCTTTTTCAGGATGTACTAGGGACACTCTTTGTAGCAAATTACCATAGATTTAGAAATGAGGAGAGTAAAAAAGTAGGATGAAAGTGTGCAAGGAGAGGAAAAAAAAGAACTGGAAGGACAAAAACAGATGAGAGAAATGAAAGGAAAGCAGAGGAAAAGATAGCAGAGCAGAGACGGGAAGAGGAGGGGAGTTATGGGTGTTCTCTGTCTGAGAATGATCCAAAGTAAACTGACATCACACCAACCCTGCCACCAGCAGAAATCAACTGAGGAGAAAGATGAGAGGAGATAACCACCTAGAACTTACTACGTTGTTTTTGAAAGTAGGTCAAGAACTTGTTAGCCTGCTGGGGCAATGATGAGCCTCCGAAATGACTCTGGAAAATCTCTTAGAGCTAAAAGGTTAGGTACTACACTAAAAATATTACACTGAGTTAGATTATCCTAAAATATGATAAGAAGTACTCAACAAATCAAACAAAGAATAAAGGGAATTTTTAATGCCTTTATACCTGCAGAATATTCTTGAATATGAACCAGTGCTCTATTTCAAAGCTTTTCTGCTCAACTCAATGGGTGTTCACCCTTGGAGTGGCTTGTAGCCATATTTTCAAACGCTTTGGTGGCATACTGGCATGCTCATATCTGACAGCTCTGTCAAATCCACTGCGCTCAAGCGGACTGTTTGGGTTGTAGTTGCTGCTGCAGGAGTGCGAGCTCCACAATAAGGACAGTCGTGTCTCACAGACACACAAAGTGACAGGCTTTACTATTAGCAGCATACAGCTGTTTGTGAGCTGTTTAGCGCTGATGTGAATTTGTAGTGTTGGATGTAGGCTAAGCCATTGCTGCTACGTTAATTCATGCTAACCGGCAGGCGCTGAATTGACTGTTTTCCAAGGATGGCAGCTCCTGAGACATTTTCTGGGACCATTTAACAGTTTGGTGTTGGATGTTAGCTGCTGCTTCTCTGTTAGCGCACACTAACTGGTCAAACAATGAACTGACCATTCGCCGAGCAGAGTGGAGACTTCAGCAACAGAAAATTTGTTGATCCAGTGGGGAGTAAAAGACTGCATGCAGGGATTGTTTCACTAAAGACGTTATGATACTATTTAGTACTAAGTTGATTTACTCAATATCCTAAAGGTATCAAGTACCGATACCCAGAACTACTTCCATCAAACTAAGGTTGAGATTTTTTTTGGAGGGGGGGAAGTGAAATGTTTCAATAAATGCTGCCATGACATTTGATAAAGACATTCATGCTTCTCCCAGGATAATTTGTAATCAGTTTAGTGATCCCTTATCTTTCCATCTTTTGCATGATTAGGTCAAACACCAGCAGGTTAAAATGCTGACATTAGCATTTAACTCAAAGCACTGCAGTGCCAAAGTACAACCTCCCAGAGCTTCTTGACTCACCGTAGACTCTTACTCCCATTTACTCTTTGTCTACCAGGCCCACATAGCCATTTGTCCCCTCTCTACCTCCAGAAGACTTAATCAAAACATTCATTATGGTATCATCACTGTCATTACTGCCATTCTTTACTCTCTTCATCCCCCTAGTTCTCTTTTCAATCTCATCGAAAATGGCAGCAAAGAAGTAAAAGTGCAGGCTACTTCTTAGCTTTGTCTGGAAAAAGCTTGAATCAAAACAAGCCCCCACTCTGTGACACACATTCAACCACACACACACAAAGCCCAATTCACATCACACACACACAACTGGTGCTTAAGAGATTGACCCCAAAAAAAGAACGAGGTTGCATTTAAATATCAGAACCTTTTCCTGGCCTGTCAATCATCGCTGGCTATGATACAAGCGGGGCAACTTAATCAATCTGGAAGCAGCTGATACAGAGCTGTGTGGGCAAGGCAGAGAAAATTGCTGCTGATAAGGACATGCTTGGTAGCACATGGCCTTCTCTGTCTCTCTTTTGATCCAATTATCTCTTTGGTCCGATGCTACAGCACTCTGCCTGCCTCTCTTATTGTTTGACATCACTCTGTTTATTCTGTGTATATACCTCATAACATAAGGCCAAACTTTCGTCAGTCCACAGAGGAGCTGGTCATTTTGCGTAAAGATCATACGTCTGGTGTTCACCCTGGTCAAAAGAGCAGAGGGAGCTGGAGGATACAAACTGAGACTGTGTTTCTCCCGTGGTGCAGCAGAGAAGAAATAGCAGTAAAAAAATGGCAGAATGTCACTGAGCTAAATGCCACATTAACTCCACGGAGAGAGAGATGGTGGAATGACTGAAGCTCAGCGCCCTGTGGAGTAGTGATGGGGGTGTTGAAACTGTCACACGGCATAATGCACATTTTACTTGGAAACTCACTTTACGAAGGCCGACTGCGGGGTGCCTTCAGGCGATGCTGTGCCATGCCATGCTATGCTTAGTCATGATACAGACCTGGGACTCCCAGCCTGTAAGGTTGGTGAGTCAACTAATGCTTTAAATTAGGCTGCTTGGGGTTGAAAACATATGACAGTGTGGTTGGAAATGTGTGTCCAGTACAGGAGGAACTAAATGAAGGGCCAGATAATACTTCAAGGGGTTAAGCACAACGTCCCCAGGGTCTCTTCCTCAGTAAACATCAGCTAAGCCATCAGTTGAGAGAAGCATAACAGAGAAATCCATTTCTGTGGGTCTCTGGTTAAGTATTTCCAAATTCAAAATGCATGAGCCCTAAAATGATTTTTTATGTAATTTCTAGAAGGAGAAGGAGGAGAAAAAAAAAAACCTGGCTCGCTAGCGGGAAAGAGGGAAAAGCTTGATAGACTTGCAGCAGTTCATGCATAAGTACTTTGAGTCATGGCAGAAATTAGATTGGGTATTTAGAGAAGTATGGGAGAAGTAGCTGAGGGACACTGTGTTCCTGGGGTAGTTTTCCCCACAAATAAAAGAGGATGCGCAATCAATAAAACAATAGCTGTCTGGTTCAAGAGTTACTAATAGTTACAAACCCTTTTCCTCGACAGACCCGGACTGTAAATGAGAAAAGTCTCAAAGTCAATATTCGACAGCGGCTCACTAAGTGGTTTTTACTATGGATCTAACAGGCTCAAGGAGATTTGGAGGAAATAAATGGAATTTTTTATCCTTGCAGGACCTTGACTAAGTAGCCATAAAGTTATAATCAATACTGCATGTATGTATAAAGGCATGGAAATTATATACATCAGTATCTGTAACCGACATGACCTCTGTTCTTGGACAGAGGCAGAGAGGCTTTGATGATAAAAGAGCACTTGTGTTTAACCTTGTGCTGCAGTACAACTCTGTGGCAGTTCTGTCAAGACATCTGGCACCAACTCTAAATGCCTCCAAATCATACATATACTATATTCCCCCAGTGTTCTGAAGTTTTTGCTGGGAGCTAAATCATTGACAGAGGTCTCTTTCTCTCCAAAACAGACAGGTCAGGTGATTAAAACTGGTATAACCACTGAAAAAAAGCAATGTCACTCTAACACTTTTCTGACACTTTCGTTACAGAGGGGCCACTCACTACGGTAGCTGATGTAAAAACTCGAGTGTCCTTATCTAGAGCCTGTGACTGGTTTGTCCATTCTGGGCTACTGTAGAAACGTGGCAGTGCAATACGGCAATCTCTGTAGATAAAGACCCATCCCCTATGTAGATAGAAATGGTTTAGTCAAAGGTAACGAAAACAAAACTATTCTCATTTCCAGGTGATATAAACTAAAGAAAAATGCTTACTAACTTTCATTATTCCATTTCGACCATTATATCCCCCTGAATCCTGCACACTGGACCGTCAATACTCAACTTATGCAGCTGTTTTTTGTTTTGTTCTCTTCCTCTCCTTGCAGCTAAACTGCAAAAGCAGACACAGGATGTATGCGGGTGGCCTGCAGGGATTGAATAAGAGGTGTGATGGTTTTCTGTCGTTGTATCCATCTGGTGTAGTTTTTCACATCTCACAGCCGCCTGCTTCTTCATAATAGGTGTGCTTCAGAGTTTTACAAGGTGTGATACAATCTCTATCTGTGCCTCATTGTGTACCTAATGCAACCCTCTCTGCGTTGCTGTTCGTCTAGCTTTGCAGTGCGTTGAACTGTGCCACTTCTCTTCCATCAATCCTGTAACTGCACGATTAGCAATGTAATGCCGCAAACAGCGAGGAGCGTACCAGAGACATCAGCATGTACACGTCATTACTTACACGTCCTTGTGACCAAAAAAAAGGCCATAAAAATGCCATGTTACTTTGTGAGTAACACTCCTTGATAACACAGGATACCATGTGCATCTGTTTCGGTCATAAAGTCTGCAAATGCAGCATGATTTCGTTGGCTGTTTCGCCATCACAGAAAATCATTTCAGCTCTGTTAATGGCATTTTTCTTGTTGAGCTACCAGTTCATTTGATGCAGGTTCCATTATGCTAAGTGATTGAGTCTGTGTCCTCGCTGATAACTGGCTAGCTGGCCTTCGGTTCCACAGCAACGGGCCTATCAGATCTGACTGAGCATGATGCTAATCTCTATTAAGGTAATGTGCTGGCCACGGGTCAGGAGAGAGCAGGAGCACACCACTAACACACACATTCTCAGTCTCTCTCTCTTAGTGTCTGTCTCTTGCTTATTCACTTCTCTTTACATTACATTTTCTCTTACTCTTCCTCCTCCTCTCAGCTCCCCCTGCCCTCACCCTGCAGCTAAACACCGCATACGTCTTCAGAATGGAATAAAACCTCATCCCACAGACTCCGTTTCTCTCCATTTCCCTCTATGACAGGAAATATATATATATATTTATAATGGAGGATGGAATAAACTAAACACAATTACGCTCTGTGTTGGCCCTTGATGTTGTGATACTGATAACAGAGTATCTTGTTTTCTGTTAGTGCATCATATCCAATAGCATTATGAATCATCTCCGATAAACCAGGACATTCAATCCCGCCGCTGCACAGGGCCACAGTCACTGACTGACAACACATTGTACCACAGTAGCTGTTGTCTTGCCAATGTACAGAATGAATCTGTCTGAATGTTGTTATCTCCGCGGACCATATTGTAGGAGTGATGCAGCTCGCATCCAGCTGTAAAACTAATGAACGAGATGACAATGCTCAGGCAGGCAGATCATCGAGACACCCCGCCAATGTGAAAAACAAAATGTATGAAAAGAAAATGTATTACACAGCGTTGTATAGCCCAGTGCAAATAAATGTTGTCAGTTTGCAGCAGAGTGGTGATTGTCATTACCATTATGTCACAACAAGATGAGGTAACACAACACAAGAAGCAAAGTGATCAACATGGGAAATACTTTTGAAGGCTGGTTTAACTGCCAATAAATAACACTGTAAGAGGAAAGATGTGGAGGAGAGAGAGGCGGGAAGAAACGGAAGGAAGCAGAGGGACAAGGTTTAAAAAAGATTCCTTTAAAGACACATAACAGAAGTGATATAAGCACGTAATCCCTCAGGAAACCAGTGTCTCTGTCTCTAAACCTGATTAGAGCCAAGCCAATCAGTGCAATTAGACAAGTCGTGTCTCTGTACACACAATGCTGCAGACTAGCATGAGTGTTGCTAGCTAGCTGTCACTTCTCATGGCAACAGGAATACAGCCAAGCCCACACTCACACCCTGTTTACACTTGATTTTAAAATGCTCTCCACTTATCTGAAGACAAGCAGACAGCCAAGACACATCGGCGTTCACACCTGTGTCATGCTTCTTCAGCTGACCACTTGTGTTCAGTTTCATTGTGTCACTAGATGTTCACAGGGCCCCACGCCAGAGTCCTGCACGGGTCTGATCAAGACTCACTCTGCCAACCCTACCAAAACCACACATATGACTAATTAGTACCACAACCCAGCCCGACCTACTGATACAAGATCCATGGCCCAACCTGACAATCCATGCGCTTTTCAAATGATTTATTTAGACACAGTTAAAGTGATCATTCGGGAATATTTCATACATGTGAAATTACAATGATATATTTTAAAATAAAGGTGCCCCAGGGATGATGTTTTTTTTGTAGGCCGACAAAGAAGTTAATGTCACTCTGGTTCTCTTTTCAAAAAGCCTGTGAGATTTTTGGATTTTTGTAGAAAATAAGTTCGTTGTCAAACAAACATTTTTGATTCTTACTCACTTTGTTCAGCAAGATCATTTGCACAAATGAATGCTGCTTTTAAGATTTTTGAAGCCTAAATGAAATCGCCAAAGTAAGATAGTTTTTATTTTATTATTTTCATAGTCTGTCACAACAGACATTATAAAGGTAATTTTTAAGGCAATAAACAAATACACTACAGTCACATGATTTAACATTGCCACCACAACAAGGCTATACAGCCATGTTCGGCACAGCTCGGCGCAATTATGTTATGTCTGTCTCATTTAGCCACTTATTTGCCACCGCTTTTTCTAAGACACACAAAAGCTTCAAAGTTCATGAATGGGGTATTTTACAATATTCTTGGATATTTTATGTATTTTATGTTGAAAGTCTCTTAAACTTTACTTAACCATAGATCTTAGTTTAGCCATCTAACTAAAACCCATTCAAAAAATCCATTGACTTCAAGACAAGGTAACTGGAAGTGCTGAAATACTAACTTATTTCTGCATTTTAGGACCCATTACTGGGGCACTCTCTTCCGGAAATACAACTTTAATAAATATTTAGTAAAATGTATTTCCCAAACTGTCTCTAAAAGGCAACAGATATATTAATGTTGCCAAAAAATGCAGTTTTCTTATCCAAAATGTTGTCAATACATTGAAAGTAGGCAATTTATGAACTCAATATGCCAGTGACCTGTGTTACAAATACATCATGAGCAAGCATAAAGAGTAGCCATTAAGCTATAAATAAGTCAAATCTATATGCAACATGCTGAACATATTAACTACAAAGCCTTCTTAGTAGCATAGGCTAATTATCCATTAACAATTACCTACGAGCCTGCAACAAAATCCCTTTAGGTAGTACGTACATGGGGCTGGATTATGAGTTAACCTCAGTTAACTCAAGATGTGTTTATGGCTGCTGTGCATGCAGCACTCTGGGTCCTGCATGCACTCATTTGACTACAATTAGCATTGCAACAAACAAGTTAAAAAAAGTACATGATGTTTTTTTTAATGTCAAAGAGTTTTTACATGCATGACTGGCACCGAAGCATAAGTTAATAAACACTGAATAACAGGTTTATGTAATGGGCTGTATGAATAGCCTACTGGTGCCACAAGAGAGGTACGTGCTCTATAATGAGACCACAAAATCAATACAGAGAAGCAGCTCTGCAGCAACACCAGTTCATTTATGCAGCAGTGTAAAAGACAGCCCCAGGATAAAAGTAAATCAAGTAAAAAATGTTATGTGATCAGCATGGGGAAAAGAAATACAATTCTCCATATGTTCGTCCTGTTGCTGCCTACTGTAAGCGATGTAATGCAAGTGCCTATAGCACTTTAAACGCTTGGCTGTTTGGGTAGCATGAGCAAAATGCACACATGTTAATTATAATTGTACAGTCATGTGACAACTAAAAATACATGTTGTTTTCTTAAGGAGAGTCATTTTGAAACAGACCAACATTGAGGTCTCAGAGTTGACACAAAGATACGTTTTATAAAATGAAGAAAGATAGTACAGTATGGTGAGAAAACAAAGAGAATCTGACCTTCTGTTTGTTTAACAGCTGTTTGAGACTGAAATGTGTCTCATGTGCACGGTAATTATGCTATAATTACAGTGTGAGGTTTCAATGAGCACTGGTTGTACTTTAGAGACTTCAAAGTCCCGAACAAACTGGTAGAGAGCAGGATGAAATTACATCCAATTCACTTCTTTGGATTTCATAAGTGTTAGAATATGTAGAACCTAATTGACATTTATGTTGAATTTTATTTGAAGTGTCACATGAGACTTTTTACAAGCTACAAGATCCCTCTCAGCATCTCGCTCCCTCGGCTCTGCCCTTCCACAGGAACGTGTACATTGCAGTCTGTGTCTCTGCCTCCCGTCACAAATTTCAGCAAAGCGCAGATGACGGTTCTCCGATAAGTAATTTTCCATGCTGTGTCACAGCGTCTTTGTGATCGCTAACTTCTTATATCAGCTGTGTCATGCAATTTTTCTAATGGAAATGTTGCATTAATTCAGCGGCTACGGCTATACATCACGGCTGTAAATTTCCCTTGCGAGGGCTGAGTCGGACCAGGCCAAGCCAAACCAGGTTAGCTTTCAAGGAAGAGGCCACATATGAAAGGACTCCGTCTGGACTGTTTAAAGCTCACTGCTGTCTTTGTATCCAGAGAGGACACAAAAAATTAAAGATAGAAAACAAAAGCTGCCCACACACTTCAAGAAAAGAAAAACACTTTTTTGTTGCTGTTTCTGGTTCATGAAAAACAAAAGAATGCCAGCTGCATTTTTTAAAATTTCATATTCTGATTTCAATTGAGAAGCACTTGCATGATTTAAAAGATTAGGATAATTTCATCATCAGATAAAACTTTAATACCAGTTACATACAAATAAACTGCGTTTTGAGAACACCAGGTTGTTTTTCTTTGCTGATCATGGCTGACACTTTAGAAATGTAATATTGCCACCCAACAACTGAGAAATATGTGTGGTCAAGAGTTAACAACTAGTGCTTTTAAAATAGTTAAACAAAGATAATGGACTTTGCAGAATTAGTATAATTTCCAGAGTGCAAGTGAGCAATGAACTGGAAGAAAGCACTGTTAACAGTTTATGATAACTCTGCATAATTGCTGAAAACTTGCAATCTGGAAGGTGGGGGACACAATTATTCTTTCTAATCTATTTTCTCTTTTTCACACCATAACTCACCAAGTGTTGTTCCTCCAAAGTGATAAAAGCTTTCACAGCCTCCCATTTCACGCTTACAAATCCTGATTACTTTTTTATTTTTTAACTTATTTCAGCCACCGGCCAGAAGACAAAGAGTTTATATGAATACACCACACCAAAGCCATAATTATACATATACTGGGTGGGCACATGCCGCCCAATATTTAAATATGCTTAAAATTTCTCCCAGTATATTGATAAGACACATAAATATAAATAATACAGTAATGGTATTTAATTATTATCAGCAATAAACTTACCAAATTGCCTTTACTGCTACCATATCTAGTATTATGGTGAACTGCAGATCTAACACATTCTCATTCCAACTATTCAAATATCGGCACTTGGAATTTCATGTCTACATTATAACATCTGTTGTTGACTTTCCAGGACGCCGTTAAACTTACGTTAAATGCATTGTGGTGTTTCAAAATACACTTCATCTCGTATTTCTGTTCCTTTCCTTGTTCAACAACAAAAGCATGTGGTTAGGTTTAGAAAAACACATCATGGCTTAGCTCAACACTCAGATGGGAAGCCAACAGCAGGCTCCTGGATCAAAGTCCGGGGTTTGTTAGACCTGTCCACCTCCCATTCCACCCACCCAATTGGGACCTTTTGGCTCCTTATATTATGTTGTGACTGATGGCGTTTGAAACTGATGCCAGCGGTGGCGCATCATACTGCCAGGAAAGGTGCCGTCCGGCCATGTTATAAACCAATGACGCCCAGTCACCTATCATGCCACCACAGAAAATATAAATTCATGCTGCCAGGCTGCGTATTACACCACCGTGAAAGGCACCCTTTTGCATTTGTGTCTGATACCAAAATCACTGCCAAAGCAGCAATATTTGAAGATTTGGGAATGAGAATGTGCTGATATTTCTGTGTGTGGTTTGTCCTAGTGGGGTTGCCATACCTCAGCAGAACATGGCTCACAAAGTGTTCAACTAATGTTGCTATCTTTATTTTGTTACATTTGTCTGATAGCTCACATTAAGTCTGAGTAAAGTGTCAATTATTTATGGTGCACTGCATATGTAATTTGTGTAAACAGTAGTAGTTTTATTTATTGCATATTTTTATGGTGTACTGTATAGCCGAACGAAGTTATGATAAATAGTATGATAAAGTTGGAAATTAGTTTTCCCAATCATGAATTTTTTCCCAGATCCCTTGGCGCCTATCCCCACCCCAAATGTTGACTCCATGGTTCCGGCCTTGTACCACACACGAGACCTCTGCAAAAAAACTCAATTCCTCTGGCTTTCATCTTTAACCTCGTAACCCTCTAATCTCTTCTGTTACCCTACTCTGGCAACATCTAAAGATCTGCTTTTACAACTTCCTGTCAGCATAAGGACGGGGGGGGGGGGGGGTTAGAAAGCAAAGGGAGCCAGACGGGAAGGTGGCGAGAGCCTCAGCCCTGACCTATTGTTCTCAGTCTGAGTGATAATGAAGGATGGAGTGTGAAAAGACTCGGGAGAGAGACTGCAGTGATGGTTTGTTTTGCGATCCAGCATGTGGCTATGTGCTTGCCCTTGCAGGTGTTCTGTTACAGTCAGTCGGTCAGATGGTGGGCGTGTGCCTACCTGCAGCTCCCAAGCTTTACAAACAGAGAGGGGAAACCGGAGCCTGTCAGGCCCACTCACTGTGATGTTAGGCTAATGCCAAGATTACTGCTTCCCTTCAATCAAAACCATGAAAAAAATCAAGCTATTTCTCTGTCTGCCCGCCTCTTTGTCTTTCTCTTTGTCTGTCTCCTGCTCTGTCTGCCAGACAACAAAACTACAGTGCGTCAGGTATGAAAATGGTTTAAACCGGCTTCTCTTAATTATACGCTCTTGCGGTTCATGGAGAGATCTGAAGAGAGAGTTTAAAGAGAAGTTAAGGAATGGTTGCTGAAGTGTGCAAGAGAAGGGGCGGATTTAAGTGAGAGAGAGAAAGCAACAAAAAAAGTTGCCTTTTTTGGTTAAGCAGACACATCTATCATAACTGCTTATTCAGTGGATGAAGAGTTGTCATGTCAATCCACTTTTCAGGAGAGTTTGATGAATCATGCAAAAGGAGGCCCCCTTTTTTGTCTCAAACAATCTAGTTTTTGAAAGAGACAACACAACAGCTACTCTTTCTGAACCTGAATGACTGAAAGCCAGAAAATGTTGATATATGACTGCAGCAGCAGGTCTGTACACCTTTATTTTGCAGTACATTCTTCTATAGATGACTGATGATTGTTGTTTTGTTGAATGTCTACACCAGATTTGGCAATCCATCACATAGTTGTTGAGATATTTCTCTCAAAACGTCAAATACAGAAAAGACAGAAAAAGGCAGAAGATCTTCAAAGTAATTTGGTGTATTTAATGAATGTTAGTACAAAATGTCATAGTGATACAGCAGATAGTTGTTGAGATATTTCAGTCTGAACCAACTGACCAACCAGGTTTAGGAACTTCTGCTGGTAACGGCCAAAGCTGAAATCATCAGACATGTTCACGAAATGTAAAGAAACACTGTTATTTATGAATAAACTGGGAACAAGCTACATAACCGCGGTGTAATCTACGTCATGTCCTGTCTGCCGAGGCGTCATCTCTCACCAACACCTAACGGAGTTCTTCCAGTTGGTTAGAACATTTCTGTCATGGACAATCGCCTGTTTGCTGCATTCATGTGTGAAATAGAAAGTCCAAACAAGATCCGGACTTGATTTTACAGACGACGTGTGGCGTTCATATGAGAAAAGTGTTATATAGACATATTGAACTTGCATGGAAAACAAATACTGGTAGCTTGTCATAAATAAAATCAGTCCTACCACAATTAACTTAAGGCCTACATTTCAAGTAAATGAAACGAGACAATCCTCTGAATAAAATTAATGTAAAGTGCCTCTTTTTTCTTTCTTCCCTTTCTCAAGAGAGAAATGTGCATGTGATTGCCCTGCCTGTTGTTCGAATCTTGGCTTGAATGCTTGAATTTGTGCCATTCTCATGCACATGTGTACACACCCATCAGGTAATCCTGGAACAGTACTTGATGTTTTTGTGTTCATAGCGGAGAAAGCTGACTCTCAGCTGTAAATCAATCCAAACATGGTCAAGGTGCTACTTTGGTTTGACCAGGAAACACAGTGTGTAGCCACAAAGTCGCAGGGTCAGTTACACCATGCCGTCATCTCTCACATCTCTCTTACACTGTTGTTCTCTCTAGTGAACTGTCTTTGCACGGTAAACAATTGATTTGATTGGCTCAATTGAGTGAAGGTATTAACTGGATTAGCTGTGGCCATGGTCTATAGCCACGACCGTGGAAAAAAAAAAAAGATGATCATTTATTATCATTAATTTAATAGAAATTGGTCATGGGTCTGGATGATACAGTCACCCGGTCCAGGCCTGGACTGCGGTTATTTAGTGATAACCTGTTTAGAAGAATCAGCAGGCATGAGAAAACATGCAGCCATTATTTCTGACTTTAGGCTCCTGCAAAACTCCCATCATTAAAAAAAGATCGAATGAAAGGAAACAGCGTGCCCAAAAGTTTTCTTTTGTTTTGTGACAGCATATCCTGAGATTTGAAAATATGGATTTGCACGTAAGGCCAGCAGCCCACGCAGTCTCTGGTACACTGTGTGAATATCTCCTCTTAGCTCGAGAAGCAAACACTGTCCAGACAAACACACACCTACTTTGTGCACAAAGGTCAGCGGAGCAGTGGCATTTCATACATTTCATCCCTCACTGCGGCAATATATATACATGAACAAGCAGACAGCAAATATAACTTCCATTTCCTCAGTGATTTGTTGCATGATATCTGGGCGAGCATGTGTGCGTCTGAGTGCGTCGTCCTCCGTGTGTTTGTGAGTTCTAACTAACCATCTCATTTCCCCATAGGAAGACTTAGTCTGGCTGTGACTGCATCCTCTGGCACACTCGCATTAACATTTCATCCTGATTGTCTCTGTCAAAGTAATTCATCATCATCGACTGAAAGACTCTAGCTGGAGCCTCCCCTGACTCCACATCTCTCACTCTCTCTCTCTCTCTATCTCTGTTACTTTCTTTCACTATTCCCATTTCTGCCCCCGTCTCTGGCTTCCCCTCTCTGTCTTTACCTCTCGCTTCCTCTCTCGGTGTTTCTCTATCTCTCTCATGTCCATCTGGCTCTTGAGATAAACACAAAGTCTGGCTCTCCTCACGCAGACAAACTATCTATAAAGATGAGGGTAATCACGGTGAACTGCGCTGGTTTGCCTGTTTAGTCCGAGCGACCCTCCGGCAGAACATAATCCATCTGTCTACCTCGTTTTTCCTTACCTCAATCGTGCTTTTTTTTCTCTCACTTCCCTCCCCTCGCCCTCGCTGCAGTTCAGATTGACAAGCAGATTATATCCAGGGGAAAATGTGATTAATGAGTTTGTCTGAATAATGTAAATCAACTTAATGGAATTGAAGACACAAAATGAAGAAGGGAGGAAGGGAGAGAGGAGGAGAGGGTTGTTCAGGGTTCAAATATCCACTCAGCTAAAAGGCAGAAACAGTACGCAGGCCTCAGTTGCTGTCACACCGGCCTTGGAGAGAAAAAAAGGGAGGATAGGCAATGTCCTCTTTTTTTTCCCCTTTCTTCTTGTTTCCCTCATTCTGTTTTTTTTTTTTTTTTTTGATGAGTCCCTCCCTGGGGTAACCTGCCCCTCCCTTCCATCCATCCCTCCAATCCTCCCTTTCATCCATCCAGATATGATCCCATCCAAACCATTACCACCAGCACCACCACCATCTCTAATCCAAGGACAGCGCCCACTGCATCGCACACGCACCTTCACGTGCACGCAATCACAGAGAAAGCCTGCAAGACAGCTCTTTACAGTCTGCTAGCTGCAACAATGAGATCTGCGCTTTACTGACAGAGTTAGGGTCCCTGAAGACATAAGAGGATCAAATTGCTCATCCGGTAACTTAAACCATTTAACTGTTTGTGCATTTAATTCCGAAGACATGCAATTTTTAAATGGAAAACAATGCAAAGGAGCTATCTTGTCAGACAATGCTCGGGCTTAATACCCTGATCAAGCTGGCTTAACGGAAATACTCCGGCAGAATTTAGAAGACTACTTATGTGAAAGGGACTTTGACAAACCAAGCAGTCATAAAGTTGCAATTTTCTTGTGTATTTCTTCCACTATGTCAAAAGGACTTCAAAAGCTAAAAGCTCCCTGAAACCAAAACTCAAGAGTAGCCTCTTACTCTGAAGGCAAACTTTGTCTTTGTGTAATTGACTTATAAGCTGTAGTGCAGCCATACGGATCCTCCACATGCATCCAGTCTCTTTGTTGTTTAAGGAGGATCTGCGGATTATTATCTCTACCTTAAGCCTCTGTGGAAACTAAATCTGTAAATGGAGGATAGTACAACAATGGGATAATTAGCAATACAACTAAGAGGTTTTTTAGACTTTGTCTCACACAGCTCAGTACTACTGTACCTTTTCAATCCGAATCATCATGACGTCGTGCTAACACTCCACACATATCCATTGTTTTGAATTAAAGAGATTTGTAAAATCAACAAACTTGTTGATTTCTGTTGTCACTTTCAACCATAACCATAACGTCTGAAGATATATATTTAAACACGGTGGTGCGACCTACCAGACGTTTCTGTTGTGAAAATATTATGTACTGCGTTGTGTCTATGATAAACCCAATCTGCCAACATGGAAGCGAAGCACTATACTGCTGGGGGTGACCCCATGCTGGACGAGGTACCCACATCCTGAAAACGGCGTTTGAACATGATCTCCTCTGAACTACTCTTAGTTTGGCCCCTCCCCCAGGACCACTTTGCCTTGGGGGAACCTAAAGCCCCCAGAATCACAGGGGCACACAAACCCCTCCACCACATTACAGTGGCAATTCACGAGGGGGCCAGCTAAGGTGGTTTGGGCATCTGATCCGAATGCTAAAAAAACTAATCAACTGATGCATTGTTTGCTCAGCACTGTTTTGGTTTATATACTTGACACAGGGGTTTTCTAACTGAAAGTTGTTGTAAACAAACAGTGATTTTGACTATATTTAGTTCCAATATTATATCATCTTAAAACATTGAAATTGAGGGTCTTAAGTATAAATAACACCAGAACTGCAATAAGACCAGCCAAACGTGTCATGTGTTGCATGTGTGCAATTTTAGAATATAAACCTCAACTCATTAAAATCTCCGAATTTGCAGCAACAGTATAGAGAACATCACTTTTGTGTCCTTAATAGTAACAATACAACCACTAGTCTTTTACAAAGTATTTTATGTCATTCAGCTGTAACCCTGATTTTACAGGTTGTCCAAAATACACCAGCACCACTGCAGAAGATGTGAACTTTGACAGAATTCATTATCATGTGTTAAAAACATTTAATGTACTGTGTGCCTGATCATTAACTATCTTTTGTTTCTTTCTCAACCCGGGTTGTTAATCCGTACCAGTTCAGCAGTTTCTGAAGGAACAAATTCAGTGTTAAGTTTCCAGAAGACTTCATTTTTCATTTTCATTTTTCCTCTGCAAAGATAAGCCATCTGTGAAATGATGCTGTAGAGATTCACTCTCTTGTGGCATATTAATGTGATGAATTAAAATCAGGCACTGACAGGTTAAGAGACAATTACTACCGATGGTTATGAGGATTTATTTAATGGAAGTATTCAGGTGGATTTGGCAGAAGGAGTTCAACTTTAAACACTACACATTTAAATATTTTTAATCGGCAGGGAATATTATTGTATATTAGAGTTGGTGTCATGATAAATGTTATCTACAGTACAGGCTGGTGTGGATATTGTGTGGCCAGCATCTTTCTAGGAAGGGTAACTTCTGTATTTTTCAACCTGGACAATATTTTCCCATGTTTTGTGTCTAAGTGACTAATGGGAACAATTTTTGAAGTTGGTCCAGGACTGAGCAAGAAGGCTGCAGCCATATGTTGCAAAACAGACTGCATGTAGCCACTCAGGAACTCAGGACATAAGCATCCTCTTTTGTCCACGAGAAGCGATTTTTATTTATTTATTTATTTGCCTCAGACTGGCTCAGATTGTTATTCTTAGGGACTGGAAAGTGTCCCTATACATAAACACATTTTTGTTAAAGAGCAAGATTATTTTGATTATTTTGCCAAATGCACCAGACTCCATTTAAATAAACTGTCATTTTAAAGCTTATAGAGCCAGTGCGTTTTTACATCTAACTGGGTGAAATAAAAGTATATTTCAACCAAACCAGCATTGGTGATAGTTGGAACAGCGAAAAGATGAATGAAGACAACTTTTGTGAGTTTTATTCTGTTCCTGCTGACTTTGAAAAAAGTGTATTTTACGATGATAAAATTGCTCTTTTTTTATTTGGAGTCTGGTGGCCTTGGTGATTATGATTTCTGGGCTGTTCCTGGTTAAAAAAAAAATCGTACTCTTCTTCAGAAAAAGTCTACCTCTGTAGGGATCATTTCTATCATGTTGTCAGATACTTAAAGTAACAATATGAGCCTGGCAGTGACAAAAACAAGCACTTTCAGTGGATGTAAATCATCATAAGAACATGCCTTGAATGCTTACATTGCAGCCTGTTTTGTGGCTTCACTCTGTAGTGGATGAATTTCTAAAATTGTTGTTCATATTAGTCACTTAAACACAAAAACAAGTGAAAATAGGGTCCACATTATAAAATGTACCCTTTATAGTTACCCTTTAAAACTTGGTCAAAGCACTTCCTCTATTGGGGTGTAGGGAAACATAAAAAGACACTGGATTTTTTTGAAATGCTGACTCTAAGCAATTTCTGCAAAAACAGTCCAGGACACACAGGTATGCCTGCTTCTGGCATGTTTTTGAGAAGCACACAGACATCTCCTTTGCCCTTTGACACCATTTCTACATCTGTCAAAAGACTGAAGCTGACAACTGAAGTGCTGTCAAAACTGTCTGTGTGAAGTCAAATGCTCCTTCAGGACTGCTCGACTACAAGTCCACTGCTGCCTCCTTGGTGTCTGTTGACTGGCTGATGAAATCTGTTGGTGAACAAGACAACACCAACAGGCAGCAGCAGCTAATCCCCTCGTGCCATAGCAGGAGAGCGTGCCACGAGGATACACAGCTGACTCACTGGAGGTGGGTCCAGTGAGGAGAGAGGTCAAAGGTGACAAGTTTTAAAAACAAAGGCTGCTACAAGTATAGGAGACCTTCACATTTAAGTAGCATGGTTTTATAAAGGGACAATTTAAAAATTTCTCTTCTAACCTTTATTATGTAAACCTTTTTGCCTCATAAGAGTTCACTGTGAGGTCAAACCATACGAAGAACCATAGTTTAATATTAAATGAGCCAAAACGAACTGGTGGAAAGTACATTTACTCAAGTGCTAGGCTTAAGCACAAATTTGAGGTACTTGTACAAGTATTTCCATGTGCTGCTTCTTTATACTTAAACATAAATAATCAGTTATTAAGAAAGAATTGTGATTTTTACTCCACTACATTTATTGGATAGTTTTAGTTACAAGTAAATTAGATTAGTAATACAAAATATAATCAACAAATAAATTAGGATTTATTTATCTGGTTCGCTTTGCTCTCAATGTACAGGAATTAAACATTAAATATAAAAAAATTAAAAAATCACAACAGATAAAAACAGAAAATTATAGTTTTAAATTTACGTATGTACAAGTCCTAATTAAACAATTTCAGCTAATATATATGAGTCTGTGTGCGTAATAGTTCCGTTATAAGGAGTGCAAAGATGCTGAGATAAACTTAAACAGGATAACGAACGTAACAATGTGGAAATTTACACAAGGTATTTAAAAACAGTGCATAGGGTCATATGAGATGAAAGGTTATTGCACAGCGATTTTTATCGCATCAATAATCACAGTCCATTACTGTATTAAATCTGAATTGGGCCATTTTGCATAATGAGTACTTTTACTCTTGATAACTATATTTTGATGATAATACTTTGCAATTTTACTGTACAATTTCAAATGCATGACTTTTACTTTTAACAGAGTACTTCTATTTTTATTCAAGAAAAAGGCTCAGCTGAGGCTCAGGAGGTCGAGTGGGTCGTCCACTAAATGAAAGACTGGCAGCTCGATCCCCAGCTTCTGCATGTCAAATTATTCATGGCCAAGATACTGAAAACCAAAATTGCAAATATTGTGACTGAGTGTGAATGCTCAACTGAGTAGCAGCTGGCACCTTGTATGGTAGCCTTGGCCATCAGTGTGTGAATAAATGGGTGAATGTGACATGCTTTGAGTGGCTGGAAGATTAGTAAGGCACTATACCAGTACAAGTCCATTTACCATAAATGGTATAAGTACGACTTCCACCACTGCAAGTAAATGTCAAACATTGTATCTACATGACCCTCATACGCACTCTCAGCCCTGTTGTGGTTATTTATTTTGGTGCCTTCTGGAAATGTTATGTTCATATACTATTTATCTGCAACAGAAAGAAATATCATATCCATTTTGTATTACCATAATGAGGAAACTTTGTTAATTAACAAAGACAACTTTCATTTGTTTCCCTGCTCTTTTGTAAAATCGGCTCTTGCATACAATACCTCCTAATAGCAACATTCCCTGACCACCCCCCTATCACTTGAATGCAGAACGTAAAGGTAGCACTTGGGTTGCCAGGAAACATAATCCAGGCGGCAATTACGTTTCTGTTCAAAGCATAATTGGAAAAATAAATTAGCACTAAATAAATGTAATTTGGAGGAGACAGGGTTGGACGAGGGCCACTTGAGGTCAGAACATGATTTGAACGGCGCCTATGTGTATTTACATGTGTCTCTATAAATGTGTGACCACATCATTAAAATGCATATAGTGCATCGCATTAATCCAAATGGACAGGATAATCTAGATGCTGTGTGAAATTTAAGCCCTTTCAAAAACACAGGATATGTCAGTACAGTTCATTTCATTATCACCAATGATATTACAATCTCTCAGATGACAGCACAAGCAGCGGAGTGTGCTGTGAAACTACAGTAAGATGTGAATCAGAATTCAACCAACCACATTTGCCTTACATTTTTCAGATGGGTCAGGGTAAAATTACCCTCCCAACAAGAGCCTAAATACAGTCTGAGGGAAATGACATAGAAATTGCAGCCAGAGAACATCACTGGGCGACTTTTATTTGCAACACTGAATACTATTTTTAAGAGAGCCCTGGTGGCTGACTTCAGCATGAGATAGATCCACAGATTACAATAAAAATGTGATTTCAACTTCTTGTTGCTTTTCACTCAAGTGTAACATGAGGCAGGAGGAAGCTGTGTGTGCTCCTTTAAAAGCAATATATGTTTAGCCAAAAGCTTAAACGTCCCCAGATTTATGTTTTCTTTTCACTCTGTCTATGCACACCCCGAGATTATCACCACACTCAACTCACAGATAAGCATCTTACCCTCATATGCTCTGCTTTCCTAGTATATATAACTGCTGCATTTGCATCTCGAGCTGGTGCTGTAGAGCTGAGGAGATGCAACAACAACACAAGCTAATCCGAGCAATGTGCCTCAGAGGGGTTTAGCTCATGGGAGGGACTTATGAGAGAGTGAGAGAGTGAGAGAGGGAGAGGGGAAGAGGAGAGGGACTTAAAGCAGTCATTGTCCCTTCAGGAGCAGATTAACTATTTTAAAAGCAAAGGTGACGTCTATTGCAGGCTCGCTGTGCAGCCCGGAAAACGCTCTCAAACGCTGTGTGAGACGCCGTTTTTCTTCTTTGATTGTTTGTCTCTCCTTCGTCTGCACTCTTCCCAGAGCAAACACATCTTTTGCTCAGTCTTTATCTTTCTCAACTCACTCTCCCTCCTCACTCTCTCTTTTCTTCTAATCAAGTAGGAGGCCGGCATAAGCTCGCTGAGAGCGGCTCCGGCAACAATCAGGATCGCCTGTGCAGGGAGCTCAGCCAAGGCCATAATGAAACACTGGGAGCTAAGGGAGGACTGACGATTAAAAGTTGCCACGATGGCACCAATGAGTGAATGGGAGACGAGGAGCCATGGGGGCTCTGTCCACAGGGGAGCAGCACAAATGGGTGACGAGAAAGAAGGAAAGCGCACTCATGGGATACAGGGGAGCGAGGGGGGATGACACCACTTGAGAGAAGAGGGAGGAGAAAGTAGGGCATGAGGGAGCA
This sequence comes from Plectropomus leopardus, assembly GCF_008729295.1. Classification (NCBI taxonomy): domain Eukaryota; kingdom Metazoa; phylum Chordata; class Actinopteri; order Perciformes; family Serranidae; genus Plectropomus; species Plectropomus leopardus. The sequence goes on along the minus strand of NC_056468.1, from coordinate 25,366,115 downwards.
GAGAACCGGTTGTAAATATAAGGGTTTCTTATGAATGTGTGGGGGGTGAAGTGAGGAGGCGCCACAAATAATCTACACAAGGGAGTAATGAGATAAGTGCTAGACTGGAGAGGTGGAGGGAGGGATGGTGAAGGTAGGGGGTTAGGGAAGAGAGGGCCCTGCACACAGGATACACTCATGTGTACTTAAAGGAAAACAAAGACTGGCACGGAAAAGCATGGCATGGAAATGCAAACATGTCCCCATCGCAACCAAAGTGTTTTTATTAAGTCTAAGAAGCAGCATGAAAGATGGAGGGAGGCGAGGGAGAAGTAAAAAAAAAAAAAAAACTCCAATCATTGCATGCCTTTTCTTTCTGAATATGTAAGAATGTGTAAACAACATTGTGTGCTGTAATAATCCACTATGGAGTCATACTTTTGTCTCCTCACACAGAAAACTAGTCCTCTTGTGCGATCTGCATTATGCATGAGTTCTGTGTATAGATTGGTCAAGGGAAAATTGTGCACAATGGAAAGCAAGCAACCTTGCATGTATATGTGCATAATATGTAGTCCTGATGAATTATTATATAAGCCCTTTAGTGCTTTCGTAGAAACTGTACAAGTCCTCTTTCTTATGAAGACATCCTATAAGAGTTCACTGAGAAGAAACATCCTGATGATACACTCCAGCACTCCTGCACATAGGAATACCCCAGTAGCAAGGCCACACACACACACACACACACACACACACACACACACACACACACACACACACACACACTGAATGAACATGCTGCACATGAACACACATGGAGATGAAGGGTTTTTGTCGTTGTATCTGCCTTTCTCTTGCTTTTTCTCAATTGCAATTATACAAACACACACACACACACACACACACAATTCAGCCTCATCATAATGAGGCCATCATGATGAGGGCAACAGAGTTAACAAACAGCCATTCATACACAGAGCTGTGGAGTCTCCTAAAGTCTCTATCTGTGTGTGTGTGTGTGTGTGTGTGTGTGTGTGTGTGTGTGTGCGTGTGCGTGTGTGTGCGTGTGTCTGTGGTTGTGGCTGCCAGGCAGGGTGGGCCCCAGTGTAGAGGCCTACATGGCATGACCTCAGCAAGAGACTTCCCTCCTCCAGGCCCTGGCACACTCACTCACACACACCAACAAACACACAAATACGTGCATGCACAAGCACACACACACACACACACACACACACACACACACACACACACACACACACACACACACACACACACCACACACACACACACACACACACACACACACACACACACACACACACACACACACACACACACAGTGTTCCCAGCGTTCCTGGCAGCACCAGTCAAACCAGGCTGCTCTTCAATATCTTTCAGTTACTGTCTCTACTGGCTCCCTTTGGGTCTGCCCTCATCTGTTTTACTGCCATCACTTCTATTCATATTTATTCCACCGAGAGACATAAAACACTAAGTAGAGTGTCCAGTCATATCTCCTGAGGACATGTTTGGCACATCATAAAATATCTTTGATTTCTACTTTTATTTAACTACCTAGAAACTGTAAAATAATTCAAGGGCAAGCAATGCCAGTTTCGTCATTCATGCCATTCATATCTTTCTACTGTCGGTCAGAAGGAAGAGCACTGGCTTTTTCCAAGGTTGCTATTGATGGTCTGCCGGCTACGTGGTCAGTCGGGCGGTCAGCTCGAGCTCTTTTGTTCTAAGAAGGAGCATGAGTAGCTGTCTTGTTATCTTTTGTCCTCCAATACAAACATTTGTCTTTCATCTGTGTGCGGTTTGAGCAGCATGAATGCATGTAGTCTGTGTAATTTAACTCTCTAGCATCTTCCAGTATATAAATCATTTCCTGTGAGCTTTTGCTGAAGGCAGAATACAAGATTTGCATAACTATGGCCGGAGACGCACGGTACCGTTCTGTACATTGCTGCTGCATAATTCATCTCCGTTACAAGGTATCATCCAAGGAAACTAAATATTAGAAGCTTGAAAACAAACTTACAGATTAAATTTGAATGAGGTGATTTCTGAATAGCAGTGCCGAGGAAAAGACACAGATCTTTGTTTAAGGACAAACAAACTTTCTTGTGAATATTTTATGAATGAGCCACTTCATCATGAGGACAGATTTTAAGTTCAGGTTCCAAAAAAAGCACCAACCAACAACCACATGCCAGATTCCCAATCTCATACTCTACGCATAATACCAACACTAAACTAGACCTGAATCAAGGTTGAATGAGGTGATTTTCAATGCAAATAAGGTCACACACCAACAAGAATACTCAGTTGAGAGGAGTTTGTGCTCGAATGTGATGTTAGGTTGCCATGCTAACGAAGAGAATGAATTATAGATAGCCCGCATCACCCCACCAACCCTCTATCTGTCTCTTCCTCTCTCTCTTTGTCTGTCAAAATGTGATGAGCTAAGAAACTCAAGAAGCAGCTTTGGGTGTGAAACTGTATCCCTCTCTGGGGGTTTCAGCCATTTTGTTGAATTTGCATCTTAACAACCTTTCTGAGTAATTGAAAAAGTGGTGTCAGAGCCCAGAGTCTTGATCTCTGATATGGTAATTACCTTCCATTTATGCCAGAGACTTTCAGGGAGTCCTGAGATCCAGAGGCAGCAGCTGTCTTTGAGGAAAAAGCGTAATGGCCTGCATATGTCTCCCTCTTCTTGGGAGCTATCAAAATGCATTTGTCTGGGCATTTTCATCTGTGGTTGACATCTCTGATTATAAGATCCAGTAAAGTTGTCTAATCTTCTAACAGCAGTGGAGAGAAGCAGGCAAGGGTAAAAGAAAAAGAGATGGAAGGATGGGGGTATGGGCGGAAGGATAGGGGCAGACCTTTCATGTGGTTTTACCCCACTCTAAAATGGGTTGCAGAAGGGAGCTTGCAGCACACACACAGCGCTTAAGTCTAAGCTTTTGATGACATGCTACTGGTTTTGTGTGTGTGCTGGAAGACGCATATGAAGATTGTTCATCAACAATAACCCACACAATGACACACTGGGTCAGAACCATGTAATCCTTTGTTTTTAAAGAAAAAGTCAAGGAAAAGCAAGAACATCAGCCAAGAAAAGAAGCTTTAACGAAACAACATGAAAGTGTTGCTGAGTGAAGCAGACAAAGCATGTAAATCAATACTTAGCCATACTTTCTTCAACGCTACAAACAATTAACTGCAACAACGCCTTTGATATGAAACTATAATCTAAAGATGCCACCTAACGCTTCCACAAAGTCGTTACTGTCCAACATGAACAAGCGTTTGATCTTTACAGATATACCTAAAAACATGACAGCTGACATACATCAGCTGCCTGTGAGAAGCCTTTATCATTCCTTTCAGCACCATCTTTTCATCTATAACTGTGGACACCAATGCTGCAAAACGTCAAAACAAATACCTCGGAGGGACTACTTCAAGAAATGGAGATCTGACAGATAAATTTGTTTGCCTTGGGTAATGTAAACATCTATTTCAGTAAGTGTGTGCATGCATGCAAGAACATAATGAAATACATACAATATGGGGCAATTTTACTATCTTTAAAAGACTATGGCATGGTAATTTTTAAGCAAGTGAAAAGACAGTGGTATCTTGTGAAACTAGACAACATAAGGGCTCATTTATGCTCAATGTAAGATGTGTGCAAGGACACAGATGGGGCCTCTTGTGCATTCATTTTGTACAAATGTATATTTTCTGAAATCTTACATATGCGAATGAAACAGAGCAGTGACACAGGATATTGTGGGTGCAATGTAGCGTAGTTCAAGCAAGGTAGGGCCAGGAAAGCAGGAACACATTTAAAAAATTGACAGAACAGAACAAAATGATAACATAGTGAAAAGAGATCCCAGTCCATATGTTATGTATTTAATTGCCTCAAAGACCACCGCCATTTACATCACTGCCTCATTTAAAAGGTACATTAGTTCAACCTCCTACACCGTTGCCGCGTTTGTTCTTGCCTGAAACTTTTGGCTCTGACTTCTTGTGCCATCTATCGGCTGTATCTATGCCGGCAAAAAAAATGTATGAACGCAGTGACATTTACAAAGTTTGAAACAGAACAAACATCTATTTCTGTACAACGGGAGAGTATAAATTAGCCCTACAGCTACCATTAGTACCAACCATGTCAGCAAAGCTTATTGGTAACAGGACTGGATAACTAAACTAAATTTTGGTGAGGGAGCAACTTGTTTTGCTATATTTAAGGGGGTCCTTTTAACTCTCACCTCAAGATATCGGAATGAAAATGGGTTCAATGGGTACCCCCATGTCTACCCTACATTTGAGCGGGCCTATTCCCAATAAATGTTTTGTTGCTAACAATCAATGTCCTCCTTTAAATTAGAGCTATTTGCCTTTTTAAGGAAAAGGACAATCAACATTTGTGCAGAACGATGAATCACCAAACATGTACAGATGCATAACTCATTAAAACATGATTGTTTTGGAACTCAAAACATTATCTGTACCGGTATTAGTCCATGCACATCAGCTTATTCATAATACTTACTGTTAAAAGGGTAAAACTGTAAGAAAATAACATTTATAAGTATACGGTTGCTTAACTCTCACACTGACATAGTTTTCAATGAGTAATATACTTAAATAGCAGTATAGGATTCCTTAAATTCAGTAATGGCTTTTGGTTTTGGTGTTCCAACCCAAGATTTTCAGTGGCCCCATCCAGCCACCCCTATAAATTTCTGGGGGCGCCACTGCATATGCACTTTTTAATTGAGTGTGCGCTTGAGCTGCATATGAGGTAACACTTTCTCTCAGCAATTATCACCACAATCACTTGATTAGCTGAAGTCATTTATCAATTATATTGCTCTCTTTGAGAGCTGGGCCAGTCACTAATCATGGTCAAATGGAGAGGGAGAAACGGTGGAAGCGAGGAGAGAATGAGAATGTGTTAAATGATCCTTGATACAGTCGTTGCTCCCATTCCCTGATTTATCCTTTTTATGCCTTTAAGATAAACTATCAGTATCAGCTTCATCAGCTGCTTTTAACCGCCAAAAACACCGGAATCTTGATTGAATATTGGTGAGGGCGGACAGGCTAAAAGGCTCATAAAAACTGGCTGGGATAGAAATTATGAAATTAAGCTTTTACTTTTTACATCTTTCTGATTCGAATTGATGGTTTCGTCCTTTTACTATGTCCTGTGCAATGTCACTATTGGAGCAATGGTGCTAATCACATACAGGACATTATCCCATGGTATACATGTAAGTCCTCCTTTAAGTCTCAATCAATACAGAGTTTGTTAAAGAGCCACTAATGTCCGTGGCTCCATGCTTCGCAGACACTAACGACCTCGCTCTGGATCCAGCTACGACAGCTGAAGACACCCAGCACACGCTGCAATCGATATGTTCTCATAGCGGCCCAGCCGTTTTGCTTGCTGTCCATCTCACCATCTGTCTCACTCTTTCTATCTCTCATACCTATCTTTCGCTCACCCTTCACCTCTGTCATCTGAGTTTCTTATCTCGTCCCCCTCCGCTACCAAAGATGCAATCTCTCTCTGTCTCGTTTACCCCAAACACTTTCTATCTCTCCATCTGCAACCGTTCCCATCCTCTCTCAATTATTCACTCAGTCCATCTCAATCTCTTTCTCCCTCTCCCCCCTCCCTTCCCTGTCTCTCTCTCTCTCTCTGCCCAGCCAACAGCTTCATTGTCCTTGGGTCGGGGTGAACAATGTCAGCCCACATGGGGCCCCAGTGCAGTCCCAGCCGAGAAGGCAGGGAGCACCAGAGAACACCCATAACTCAATGTTTCAACTGGGCTGCGGGATAAAGGGAAGCCTCACACATGGCTGACTATGTGGGTCAGCCTTGGATCATTTGTAGAGGAGGAGGCCAGCAACTGGCACCAGAGTCCCCCACTGAGAGTGTGTATATGTGTGTGCGTGAATGAGCAAGTGAATGAGTGTGTCGTGTCCCCTTGCAACCCAGTGGCGAGGCCCCCCTCTGGTTCATCCCAGCCAAGTATTCTATGGGAAACCTGCTCCTCTCTCCATCCCCGCTGCTGCCCCCCTCCACCCCCATCCTGTGTGCGACCGCACCCCGACGCCTTTGTGAGCACTGGGGACAAAACAGGGGGCTCTTTGGGGCCACCAATTAGTCCTCCCCCATGGGGTGACATGGCCGATGAATAGAGGGACCTCCAAACCGTCCACGCATATAATCTCAACCTTCCCTTTGGAGGCTTCGCTGTCATCGCCACACAGATTCAACCTTGTTTTCAGAAAAGGTCTCCCTCTTGATTTAAAGGCACGGCCCGCTGGACCAAAAAAGCGAGCATCCGGATGCTAGTGAGTCACTTTGTCGGGAGAATAGGATGGAACTTGTTCTTCTCACTGTGTTCATCCTGGAAGGCATACAAGGATGGCTTTGGGAGGGGAGGGGGTTAAGAGAAGGTGAATTTTTCCCATCAATCACCAAGTGACATAAACAACAATAGGAACTTGGAATCCATTACCAAAACAAACAAAGACATAGCAGGAGAGTCTGCAGACGGAGGAACAGGCTATGTAAACTAAAGTGGTGATTGAGGAGGCGCAGGGGGGACTTTTGCACGATTGCTGGTGAACCAAAACACATGTCAAAGTGACGAGATGTCTCAATAGTTGCATTACCACAGCTAACCCCTCCCCCACCGCTGATTGGAGCTGGATTAGCATTTAAGGGGAAGAAAGGGTTTTTGCAAGCCATCTGATTATATTTATTTCAATATCAGCATTCACTGAAAAAGCAAATTTCTCCCCGTCTGTAGTTTGGATAAATGCTTTCATGAGTCAAAATGATCCATTACGTCTCGACTAAGACTCAAGAGGATTTCATCTGAATGACTTAGCTTGAGCCTTTCAACTATTTTAACATTCAGACATCCCTTAAGTCTCCTTGTCTTTTTGAAAAACAGATTCTATTGACTATTTATATGAGATATTAGGAGTGAGAGCTACATGCAGACAGTTTGGAACCAACCTTCTCTAAGGACACTAATACACACATTTGCACACACACAGTTCAGGATGTACTATGCCACTTTCTCCCCTCACCTCCTCCTAGACTCACCATAGGCAGAGAGCTCAGTGAACGTAACGCCAGAAAAGAGTCAGACAGAGAGAGAGAGGGGAGGATGAATATAGGATATTTGCAGGCCTTAATTTTCTGCAGGGATCCTTTCTACTGCTGCTCCCCCATCTTCCCCCAATGTCACTAAACTGAGTGCCAACAAGCCAGAACAGGTGAAGCTTGCAAAATGACCTCATACCTGGTCACATAAACTTTACAAGTCATTGGAAAAAAACACTGTGACGTTTATTGTGACATTTATAGAGAATTTTATGTGCAATTGCAATTAGTTCACTAAAAAAACAGGATAGAAAAAAGTTTTGATGTTTGTCTGAGATCAAAAAGTTGATGCATCAATGAAAACAAAATGCAGCAACGTGAGATGGAAATGAAATTAGGGCCTAAATCATTATGTACATGAATCATGTTACTCAAATAACCATAAATGCTATATTGCTCTCAGGTTTTCTACAGTTTACCATAACTTGAGGTTTGAAATGTGCTCTTTAATTAGATCACCTTCTTCTGCAGTGGCTTAATGGCACCCAGCTAGACAATGTGCATCACAGGCTGTTAATCTAGATGCCCTCAACACCTAATGTTCCCACGCATTCATTCACAGTTTTTGCAGATTCGAGGCAGCCGCTGTCTTTATTATGTGTAATTTTAAGCCCTAAATTTAAACAGGTGAGTTCTAAAAAAATTCACCCCAAGTACAGTTGTCATGAATGGGAAAGTTTACTGTAGAGACCATGTTTACCAAGCTGCAAACATGTTTATTTCTGCTGTAAAGTTGTGCATTTTAACATGGGTGTCTATGGGGATTGACCATCTTTTGGAGCCAGCCTCAAGTGGCTGTTCAAGGAATTATCATGTTCAGAAGAAAAGTACTTTTTTAAAGCCAAACCATGATGTTTTTTCCAAATGTTATTAATATAGCGTAACTGGAATGGAAATGACCTATTGTCATCTACAGCATTGAGAAATTCATCTTAAATTTGCACAACATCTGGATGACTGACTGTAGTGCTAAGGCTCATCCAAAGCTTATGACGTTATCAGTAATTTCACTGTGCATTTTCCATAGACACAGCTTCAGATCCGCAGCTCTGTAAAGGGTTATCCAATGCAGAAAATGTGCGTAGTCACTCTTCAGTTAAATGATCCACTCCAAAAAGTCTTTATAATAAAGAACAGCCAGCAGCTCCCCTCTGAACAGCAGCAATACAGTAAAAACAGAAACCAAAAAATATCTACTTCTCACAGAGAGGCTCATGTGCTCTTTGTTCATCATCAGCAGCAGTAGTGCTCGGCCAGGCTATTTAATGCTTGGCTGGAGAGTCAGGCAGCATTTTATCTTTGTTTCACTCCACATACCTGAGGAATACTTTTCTATTCCCCGACGCTGCATGGGGCAAAGGTCTCAGGGTCTATAATTTATGAACTACAATTCATAGCAAGCGTTGCAAACGCTAAGCAGAGCCATCATTCATGGTGTTGTGATGTCAGGCTGATGGACTTAACGCATTTTCAGCTGATTTTTTATTCACACTGATATTTTGTTTCCTCACAGTATAGCTGGTATGCCATCTGAAGGTGAAAGCTGCAGGGTAGAGATGCTTTGTGGGTTCTCAGTGAAAGGAGGAGGGGCTGGGGGTGCAGAAGGGCTGCGAGGCAATAGATCAATGACTTCGTGTTCCCACTGAGAGATATAGGAAGTACAGGGCAAGCAGCAGCCGGCGCCTTAAAATAGCTCCGCCGATTGCAGCTCAGCTTTAACCCAAATAATGGGGAGGCTGACCAAGGTCTGTGGAGGTCTACATTTTTGATTAGCTCATGACCTCGGGGTAGAGTGGAGACAGAAGACAGATTTCACACTAAGGTGATAGAAAAATGGCACAGGACTGATTATGTGACTCGTTCTGTCTCTGTCTGCGGCCTTGACAGTCTTTTTTGAACTGTTTTGCAGAACATTTGAGTAAAAGATCAGGGTGGAAGGTGACAGTGCAACACACACACAAACACATACACATGCATTGACTTATTGTGTGTGTGTGTGTGTGTGTGTGTGTGTGTGTGTGTGTGTGTGTGTGTGTGTGTGTTTGGCTGTCTGACATTCCCCTAAAGCCATTACTAGGTAGGTCTAATCTGACAGATGTGATGGATGATGACACAGATGCACACACACACACACACACACACACACACATAAACACACACATAAACACACACATAAACACACACATAAACACACACACACACACACACACACACACACACAGAAAACACACACACAGTATCTCTGTCCACTTAACACTTTGTGTTCTTTAGGAAAAGAAACAGCTTGACATTGAATATGAAAGCTTAGACAAATAAAGTATTATCAAAGCTTCTTCCAATGGGGACTGGTGCAGCTGAGACTGAGTACACATTAAGATTAAACTTTAATGATCTCAGTGGGTACGGCAGTCCCAGTAACGGCTCTTTCATCACAAAATTGTGAATAATAGTTCAGTTAAACTCAGCTAGATTGCCAGGTTGGACATTTAAATTCTGTTTTTAGCCATGCTAGCGGTGTCGTTCTGGGCAATGACGGCGATGTCAGTCAGTCTGGAATATCTCAAAAACTATTAGATGGATTGCCATGTGTTTCTGTACAGACAATTATGATTCCCAAGAGGAATAATCCCAATGACTCCTCTGACTTTTCACCTTGTACCATTTGACGATTGTGGTTTTGAGTGAGACGTCGCCCAGTATTGGATAGATTATCACAAAATCTAGCACAAATTTGCATTTCCTGGAAACACAAAGGAATGGTCTGCCTTACACTGCCTCTGACTGGCTTATCCTGAAATTCTTTCCTAACCCTTACCAATATTACTCCTCTAGCCTAAACCTAACCAACCATCAAAGGCAACAAGCACTAGCCAATCATTGGGAGGTTAATTAATGCAAATTAGTTAACGGTACACATGTGGTACATACATGGAAATGTCAGTTTAACGCACACTACAAGTCACATTCATCCATTCATGCATACATTCATACACTGGTGGCCAAGGTTTTCATACAAGGTGCCACTTGCTACTCAGTTTTTAACCGTACGTACACATTTACAAAGTAATCGAAAAGCCATCGGGAGCAATTTGGGGTCAGTATCTTACCTAAGATAGGTTGGCTGGAGGATCAAACTGCCAAACTTGTGGCTAGAGGAGGACCTGCTGTACGCCTGAGCCACAGCCGCCCCAAAGTACAGCAGTCGGCACCTTTAAAGTGCCTAAAGTACAGTTAATACCCCCATGAAGAGATGCTCCGAATAAGGAGACCTCCACATACTATAAGTACAGGTCCATGATCCCATAGAAATCTCTGTTTTGCCAAAAACCTTTCAAAATGTTTCCCTGCTGAGCCACAGCATATTTTTGACTGTTATCTTAATGTAGCTTAATGAGAAAAGACAAGACTCAGCTTTTTCCTGACCCAGAAAATAAAAAAGCGGATCAGCATGCAATAAACAGAAAAAGCATAAATGGAACCATAAATAAAAATGAAGTAAATAATTAGAAAGATGATGATTCTGGACAAGTTGGCTCATTAGCAGAAGATACTTCAGAGGAATCCATCTCATTGTGCTGTGCGCTCACCAATAAGACTTTTCCTGTCGACTGAACAGATAAACAGATTCCAGCAGAGAGCTGCTTCTGCCATAATGAAGCGTTCGCTCTTTTCTTTCTTTCCGTCTGTCTCTCTCAATTTATCCTTTTTCTTTTTGTCCCCCACTGCTCCGACCATTTCTCTCGCTCCCTCCCTCTTCCTCTGCCTCTGCTTCTTTCTGCACTCTCCTCCTCCTTCACCCGCCTTCGCTCGCCTTTCTCAGGGTCAATTAAGCTACAGTAACTAAACAGCAGTGCACCCTGTCACATTCCATCCAGTCCCCCTCAATGAGTGACTACAACTTTCACTAAAACAAACGGGCTTTGAAGGAACCCGCTCCAGCAGCTATTACCATATGAACAACTCACTTCCTACCACACAATGAACTACCTTGACAGACCTTCTCTGGCCTCAGGCTGTCCTTCGTGGAACTGTGTTATTAATGGGGTATAAAGAAGGGTCTGTGTGCAGGTTGTCTGCCCTGTTTTGCCTCCGCTGCTCCGCTGCTCCGCTGCTCCGCTGCTCCGGCCCAGTCTGCCTGGCTCTGCTTTCCCAGAGCCGCAATATTTACTTCATGGGGGGTCGACAGAGCAGCAAAGACGCTCGCTTACACACACCTAAGTACACACAAGCTCACAGTGGGGCGGGCATACGCACAGAGAAAACACATGAAACAAAAAAATGTTTGATGTACACACACTCGCACACATGTTTGCACTAACACACGCACACACTTTCAACTACAAGAGCACCATACTGTGCACTTGAGAGGCCAACCTCCACCAAAGGCAGATCTATTTCTCTTCTCTCCTCATCCACCTCCTCCTCACAGAAACACTTCAAATCTTACAGTATGTCAACAACTGAAATCTTTAAGAGGGAGGAGAACAGGTACTTCTTGCTCTCCTTTTTTTTTCAATTTTCAAGCAGACATTCTCATGTAAATAGATGTTTGTTTTGCTATCATTGCTGATCACAACAGAATTGTGATTCAGCTGCTGCTCTGTTCGTGAAAGCTTTTTCCATTTGCTTTTCTAAGGACCCAGTGGAATTCGGACCTTTTCTTGGAAGCATCCTCTTGTGCACAGTTGATGTAATTCTGACAATAGGTTTGTATAGAAAAATAGAAAAAGAACAGCGCAATTAGCATGAGATAAGAACAAGACCAATCTACATTTTTTCATTCAAATACAGTAAAGCTAAATGTTCCTGTCTTGTCTTTCCTACACAAAATATCTGCAAGGGCAAACGGTAAATGTGAGTAATGTTTCCTGTGGTGACAAATCTGGAATTCACACCCTGCAGGAAGGTAGATCTGCTTTTATCGCGACTCGATACCTTCCTCTGCATCTCTATACCTTAAAAGCCAAGAAAACAGGCGTGCTACATACAAAAGAACGGCCGTATCGACTGTCAGAGAGAAGGAGGAAATATCATGCCGGTTTGTTTTTCTTATCTATACATTTGATCTGTTTAGGGGAGGAAGTTTCTTGAATGGCTCTTTGTGATCGACCGCTATAGCTTACATCCTCAGGCCGCAGGGTGGGTGGGCAGAAACACAACCAGATAGGTTCGATTGAACACCCAAAGGAATCGTGTTCTTCTCTTTCTGAACATGAAAATATCAGATTTATGGTATGTTTCAATACAGGAAACACAAAATGCACCCTGCAATCAGATCTACCTACACCCACCATGACATGTCTTTTCATCACATCACAAAAGAGGGAGAAAGGCCATATTTACCGCATTGCCAAAAGCTGTAATTGAGGAAATTGTCATGCTGTTTCAAACCATGACTCAGTGTTCTTTCTTTGGCCGCACTTTGATGTTCAAATTCGCGAACATATTGTAATTGAAAGAAATTGGGAACAACAGATGGTGTGACAAAGTGTTATATTATGCAGCAGCATTGTGTCATACCTTAGTGCTCCCAGCTGAGTTGTAGGGAGTGATGGTGCCAAAAACCATCCGCCAGAACAATCTTCTGATTGTGTTGAATGTTCGAGATTCACCATCCTCACTGTGACTGAGGCATTAGATTGATTACATTTTAGATACCGGTCCTGCACTATGAGCGGGTAATATGGATAAAATGTTCTACCTTGATAAATGTTATTTTATAGGATGGTGATGATTGCAGAAGGGCGTCACTTTGTGTCAGAAAGTGGTAGAGACGTAAGGGCCCAGATGAAAAAAAAAACTTTGTTAGATGGTCTTCAGCATGGGTGATTTTAGGCTATGTAATGGAGGGATCAGTATGAGGTCAGAGTACATTATTACAGTGGGAAAAAGTGACCGTCATACACCTCATTTCCTGTATTCTGGTGAATTTTCAAGCCAGTATTCATGGCTGGAAACCACAAAATTCAGGTGCCAGGTGACAATTCAATCTACAAAAATAATTGTTAATTTACGTCTTTGTGTAAACTTTTTTTTAAGAACATTTTTAACAAATTGTATTTTCAAAAAGTTGAGGGGACATCGCCCCTGTGTCCCAAGTGTAAACAAAAGATGCGTGATTGCATGATGCATTAATGATTTTGAGGACATACTAATAATGATTATTACCTTAGAGATTATCACTTTGTCACTGAAAAATAGCCAATATAATTTTCCAGAGCCCATATGTTCAGTTCAATATCATATATGACAAAGACAAACACCACATCTTCATAATTGAGAAGCTGGACAGAGTTGTGCATTTTCTAGATGATTAATTGGCTATCAAAATATTCCTCAATTAACTTTCCATTGATCACCTGGTCAATTAATCCACTAATGGTTTCAGTTCAGTTCTGACTCACCTCTTTCATCATTTCAATGTGTTCATCTGATGCCAACAAAACAAAGAAAACCTGAGTCAGAGAATGGAGCTTCTCACGGATCAGATCTTCATCTGAGCACAGAGTCATCCGACCCCGAGCACATGTCCGACTCACAGACACCTGATACACAGAACCCAGCCCAAAACCCTGAGAGTAGATACCAGAGAGGGATACATATGCAGCCAAGCCCATAGCATATCTGTGTAGCTCTCAATGTATATGTGTCATTGAGAGGCTCTATCTATGATATACGATTGCTTGTGTGCACATACTTGCATGCCTGAGTGTGTGTGTTCGCATATGTGCGCTCATGCATGCATGTGTGCGTGCACTCTTGAATGCACATCATCTAGAATTTCCAGCCAACCGTCACAATGCCATAAAAGCTTGTCTAAAGCTTGTTATCTCTCACACTTATTTGTTCATCAAAATCATAAAACCCCCTCAGAGGAGGATAAAGTTCCATCATCCAGCAGGTAATGAAATACACTATTTGTCCTCTTATACAAATGGGTGCAATACAGGTGTGCTCTTCTCCGTCCATTTGAGAGATAGCCATCAGTTAAAGGGGTAACCAAAGCCTCTCCACTTGTCGGGTCTCCCTCTTTTCTCTGCATTCAGCTCCTCATTACATCCCACTGTGAATAATATCTCCTTTTAGCTTTGTTTACTTGAGGCATATGGCAAGCCTACTGTAGTCAGCAAGCTGTTCCAATGACTAACCTTCCCGCAATGGTTTTGTTACTGCACTCTTATGACCATATCATATGATGACGATATCGCAGCACATTTGAGCCATAAATTGAACTCGTGATAGCAGCAGTTTGGTATAAAAGAGGAAGGAAGGCAGTGGTCATGAGAAGAGGAAAGACAACAGTATTAATGCTTCTATTGATTACAATCGCACGATCATCTCCTACACCCTCCTTTGATGTAACACAATGCATCCCGGGGAATGAATAACTATTGCTAATGGCTATAAAAAGCTCCAGAGAATCAGCTACCGTTCCAGCCACCAAAATCGATATCTCCCCCGACCACAATCTTTATTTAATCTCAATATAGTGGCACAAAGAATTAAGGATGAAAAGCGGATGAGAAATTGCTCAGCCTGAACAAAATGGGAGACTTTGCTCCTTTTGTGTTATCCCAAATTGACTGAGGCGCTGCCAGTACATCCTACTACCTATTCAAAGTTTGCACACTACAAGAGTATGTTAAGAGACTGATTCACCCATGCTAAAAAACCCACTCTGTTGCCATCCGGTGAGGTGCTTCAGATAAAAATAGCGCCCCTCTTCCTCTGTTGTGTCAGACTGACTCCAATCATTCGCAGAGGATCCCAAATAAAAATCAATTAATTAAATGCATCTCCCTTGTGCTCACCCTTCCCATTCAGTTGTTGCTGTAGTCGCAGCCCAGGCGGTATTTACTATAGTAATTAGCCCGGTGTTACAAGCATGGAAATCACCGTGATGAAGGAATAACTATCTGACTGCCTCCAGGGTGGGACAGGCAATGAGAGCACTCAAATAGAAAGTCACGCCTTATTATGCAAGTGGTGGAGGTAAGGAATACAGCCTCCCGAGGTAATTGAGGCCACGTAGGTTGCTTCCAACAGACAATCACCCTGAACGAGGCTGAGACGCTGGTGTAAAGTGGAAATGTAAATAGCTGAAGCCCCGCAGTTTTCTGCCCTCCGCAATCAACATATCTCACGGCTCAGACTGCAATATGAACTATTCAAATATTAGAAATCGGGGAATTATGAGTGGGTTACACTATAGGTGAGTGAATTGCCTCGATGAAATTTAAATAACATGCTTGGAAATGGCTGACAAATTATTCATAAATAAGCTTATCTCAGTTTTTAGTCTTAAAGCAACCATATACATTGTACAAAATTGTGCTGAACATGTACTAGAAGCACATAAAACCAAGGTAGCCATAAAAAGGTGGAATCCCAGCTACGCACTACATTCTGCTATGAGATGTATTTCAAACCTATCATTTAATTGCTCAGCTGACAGGTTTATCAGCTGAATAGAATAGAATAGAATAGAATAGAATAGAATAGAATAGAATAGAATAGAAATACTTTATTAATCCTGTGAGGGAAACTGTTTCGTTTCAGCAGCAAATAAGAGAGCAGCAACTGAATAAAATATTTGTTAAAAAGGCAAAGTAATACAAATATATGTACAATGGAGGCCACTTAACATAGAATAAAATGGAATAGAATAAAATAAAATAACAATAATAATATTAAAGATATGTACAGTATGTACAGCGCACAAAGAAACACAGAAACAAAGAAACAAAGCAATAAAAAGATTAAATAATGTGCCAATAAGTGTGCAAAAAGTGAAGATGGGTGTGGTTCATGTGTTTGTGTTAATTTATACATGCTTGTGTGCATACGTGTGCATGTCAGGACACGCAGGCATGGGCAGATTTTGAGACAGTGGGGCCCCTGGGCACAGACATGCAAGACGCCCCACCACCTCTCCTACACAGGTGCAAGACACAGACTTTGAGGTGGTTTTTCCTTTTTTTTTTTGTAGTTTTGCATCTATATGTGATTCTTTTGCTTGTTATTGTAGTTGCTGTGTGTCTCTTTGCAGATCATTTGTATTTCTTTGTGGCCTTTCTCCATCTTTTTATGATAATTTTGAGTCTATTCCTGGTTGGTAATTTGAGTGAAATTTTGTAGGTGAAGATCAAGGGGGTCCTGACACTTTGGGCCCCTGGGCCTGTGCCTGGTGGACCCATTCAGTAATCCATGCATGTATGCAGCGGTATGCAGGAACTGTGTAGATCTGCGTTCAGTGTTGGAATGTAACTTCGTACATTTACTCAAGACTTCTACTTAAGTACAAATTCGAGGTACTTTTAAGTTTCTTTCTCAGCACAGTTATAAACAATGGGGTTTTAGTGAACATGCATGTGTCTGGGAAGTACTGAGCACATGTCTGGATAATCTGGATCATAGTGCACAAGTTGTGGGAGAGTTAATATGTTAGCTGTTTTTTGTGGAAGCATGTGAGAATCACAGATTTCCTTCATCTATTCAAGGTAACACTGCATGGCTAACTGTTATACAAATGGGCATTTTGTGGGTGAAGTATTCCTGTAAATAAAGAGAGACAACTTCCTCCACTGTCTGTGTACATGTCATTAGTAAAGTACACAAGTGATCTAATAATCTGTAACCACATACTCATTCTTCGCAGTGTTGTAATGACAGCATATATCTTTGTCTGAGTGCTCTGTGCTATCTGTGACTGTTCATTTACCAAAGTCTGGGTCACCCAGAGTTGGACAGCTTGAGTAACACAAGAGCACACACACACTTACAAACACACACTAAGTCCTTCACCTGTTAATGTGTGATACAAATGACTGCTGCAGCGGTGCCAGTGTGAACACACCACTATGTCCCATCTTATCAGCTGGCTGCATGAAAACCTGTTTGTTCTAGATAGAGTCTGCAACAATCCACCAGTCAGCTTGAGGGAATTCAGCCGGCCCTGGATGACTGCGCCTCACAGGACCGAGCCGAGACGCAAATCCACCACACAGGGGGAAGGATGAAGATGAAAGTCAGGTACAGACTGAATGACAACAATAGGCCTACACCGCAGGATCAACTCAGCGCTCCAAACTCAAAATCTTATCTAGGTCAGAGCTGCACCTCTGAAGACTCATCCCACCTCCTTTCGTTGCCGTCTGATTTCTTTGTTGTCATGTGAGGTGATGTAACATACTGTAACTTTGCAGTGTAAACTCGAGATGGAGACGAGGTGGAATCATGTGATGAAAACAAGACAGAAGCAACGCTACTCTCTCTAATAACCGAGTCACAGAGGAGGAACTAAGAAATGGTGTTGAAAAACATGGACAAATTGTGGTTTTCTAATTCACATTTAAAAATAGCTGAAAACATGGTTAAAATCTCCTGATATGGATATTAATTAAAAACAAAAGACAAAACATAACCTAAAGAAACTTAGTTGTGCAAAGTTATAAAAGTAACACCCAGCTACGCTGTAAATGATTTACGGATGTGAGTCTACATCGCCTCACCTGCTGTCCTGAGTTCCTATCTAGTTACCAGGCTAGCATTACTAGACTAGCTAGCATTACTAGACCATGTGCTCCAAGACAAACATGCAGAAGGACAAAGAAAGATAGGTGAGAAACTGAAGAGGGGGCGGCTAATGAATTGGCTGTTTTCTGTTTTTCCTACCTGTCCAACAGCTGAGAGCAGCAGTTTCAAGCCTTTATGCAAAACAGGACTCAAACACACACAGTCTAATAATCTCCAAAAACAGGAATAATTCTCTTTGATGATGTCTGACCAGTTTTGACTCATCAGACTCTCTTCAGAGAAGCTGGGCGCATAGCCATGCCTCCTTCCTCAGACTCCAAACCCAATTAAATAATCAAGGGTTCAATTGCAGTATAATACTACAATCAATAAAACTGAGGATTTGTTGGTTATTTGGATGAAATTTAACAGATCCCACAAGAAACAATCACGGAGAACTTATCAGTGAAACAGATGAGACGGTCCCAGATTAGTTGAAGATGGGAGTAGATCAAAAGACACAGCGTTTCAGTATGCAGCTGCTGCGCTGCCCAATCAAACCAAACTACTCAGAGACCAAAATAGGCCTCATTGCAGAAATCTCAGTCTCTACACACACCAATTTATGCACCAAGTGTGCATACATACACAAATAAGACTCTAGCTAAAAAACATAGCACATAGCCTTACACACCTTCACAAAAGCCAGCAGCAATCACCTCCTGATTAATCCAGTCAGCGCACAAATCAAAACCTTAACAGGTTTAGAAAAGCAAAGAGGCTTTTTAACAAATAATGTAAAAAGGCCCCCAGTAGACTGTGATGAATGAATCAAGCCAAGCATGCTGCGAACATTATCAGAGTGGGGGATGAATGAATGCATTATCATGCAAGGCACAACTTCTCTTTTCCTGCTTCACAGCTTGTCTGTCTTCCTGCCTATCAAGCGGCTCGGCTGATTACCTGCCCACATACAGAGCACCTTTTGTCCAGATTAAAGGGGCATGGATGGGGGCGAGGTGAAATATTATTTCTTTTCACAAGAATTCATTTTGAAAAGGAGATGTGTTGAGTTCCTTTGCTCTTTGCGCCTAAAAACCCAATCGTCCGCCTCCATTGCTAACCGTCCAGCCTCTTTCTATTACTCTGTCTGACAGGCAGCCTTCCTCTCTACCTGTCTGTTTTAATGTCCCAGTTACCTCTGTGAGTCTGGGCTTTCCTCTACACACCCCTAACCCCTGAACATCTCCATCACCGTCTGTCTTTTTTCCCAGCTTTTCCAAAATGTTTCCTCCTGCTTCCTGAAAATGTTACAATATTGTGGAAAAGTCTTAGGCCATCTTAAACGTTGTTATTTTAGCAAGGTTTTAATGATTATACATATTTATTTCTTAGTGGTCACTAAAATACAACAAGCACAGGAAACTGTATACAGTTTATTATTACAGTTTATTACAGTTTATAGTAAAAAAAAAAAACAATTTCAACAGGCTAAAGTTGCAAGTATTTAGTGTGACCTCCTTTTCCACTTAACATGCCTTAAACTCTCTTGGGCAGACAATATGAGATATACAATACTAATCATCTGGTGTATTTACACCTGGTTGCGTTCAAGACATGTCCAAAGCTCAGTATTGATTGCCTGAGCCACCTTTTGTTACGGTTGTACAATTCCATGTTTCACACTAAATATTAACTTCAGTCTGAAGAATCCATTTTATTCTGATTTTTTAGTGTTTTTATGCATTGTACATGCTCTCTGTATTTTTTGTTTGTATCTTCAAAAAGAGACTAAGACATAAACGTCAATATCCTCATTACAACTTTGCTTAAACAACAAATCTATGGAGACTTAAGACTTTTGCACAGGGCTGTACAACTACAGTCGTACATAAACACATTTTCAAGAAAACATACTGATATAAGAGGAAATGTTCATATTGAACATATTGTACCATATACCACAAAACTGCAATTTTTTGGGGGGGATACAACTCTCATGTTTGTATGGTAGATATAAAACTGCAGCCAGCAGCCAGTTAGCTTAGCATCAAGACTGGAAAACAGGTGAAACAACTCGTTTAGCTTTGTCC
The DNA here is from genome assembly GCF_008729295.1 of Plectropomus leopardus. NCBI lineage: Eukaryota > Metazoa > Chordata > Actinopteri > Perciformes > Serranidae > Plectropomus > Plectropomus leopardus. The sequence continues at coordinate 25,346,306 of NC_056468.1, read as the reverse complement.
AAAAGTAAGAAAATCCGCCTAGCACCTTCACAGGTTTACTTAATATCTTGTGTGTTTAACCTGTGACACCTTGTGGTTTTACAGTGTTCTGTTCGGGGAACTTCCTTAAGTGTCTGCTGCGGGAAGTTACTCTAGCCAAAAAAACAGTCTGGCACATAACCCCCATAAAACCACAATGTGTTGTTTTAACACTATGGATAAACTTTATTTTTTTAACTTCAGACTGAGCCCCCTTTTTGTGCAAACAAAGACTGGAAACAAACTATCTACTGGCTATAACTTCATATTTGCCAGACAGACATAACAGTGGTAACGTTTTTCTGGTCTAACTCTTAAAATGTGCACACTGTACGATTTAACGGTGTTGAAGAAATGTTTTTCTTTAATTTCAACTTCTACTGTGCAAGTCGACCCCTGAGAACTGTTCTGGCTATTGAAATTTTAGATTTATGAATAGATCAATAAAGATTTGTTTGAAAGCTTCAGGCAGGTAAAAGCATGTTTGCTAGTGGAGGTCTATAATGTCATGGCAGCATGGTTCACAATAATGTCTGGTTTAAATAGGTCGTGAGAGGTGGAGGAGGAAACATTAAAGAGGCATTTTTGTTGTTGCCACAACTCAACTAACTTCGCCTCCATATTTTCTATCCACATGCCGTATCTTGTCGCCATGGCACTTTCAAACGCTCTACTTGTCAATCTTGCAGTGAGAAAAAAAGGCACTGATCTTGGGGAATCGACTGGTGGCTCTGCTGTGTTAGAGCCTGAAGACGGCTGACCAAAACTTGATATGTCAGAGAAACATCCGAACATCAGATGACCAGTCAGAAGCAGTCAGCTGCTCTGTGATTTTTTTTTTTTTTTTTGCTCCTCTCTGTACTCTGCACTGTGGACTACAGCAAACGGCGCCCAACGAAGACCAATGAAGCTAAAATTCTTCCTGACTCTAAAATGATTCATGTGGTTCAAAAATTGGCTCAAATCATTCAGTGTATGCCTGGCTTTTGCAAGAAAGTAAATTGTTATTTCCCAAAATGTCAAATTATTCCTTTCACATTTTTAGAGTTATGTTGAGGCAACTCAAAGGGCTTAAGGTTAAAAGTGTGCTCTTGGTTTAAAACTGAAAAGGTCAATGCTGACTTGAGGCTTAGATGTGGAGAGTGCAAGCCAACTTTACCAAAACCACAATTTTATTCTGGGTTTTGCATACCAGTCATTCACCTTGACCTTTTCTATGTGACTTCTGCTTGGTATGAAGATGTTACACTCCCTGGACTGTGAAAATAGTACCAGTAAATACAATTGATACAGCAACTGCATTTCCTCTATGAGGTGTTTGGCCAAGCAAATTTAAAGTATTGAAATGTATTTCACTTGAGATAAGGTTGCCCTTTTACCTGTCTACCTGCTAGTTTGCCTATCAGGCCTCTTTCCTCCCAGTGTCAGCTCAGGCAGCTGTCACACCATACATTTAATCAGTCCAGCGGCCCTGGCTACATCGAGCAGCCTGCCTGTGCTGACTGAATTGTGTGTGTGTGTGTGTGTGTGTGTGTGTGTGTGTGTGTGTGTGTGTGTGTGTGTGTGTGTGTGTGTTTGTGTGTTGTGTGTGTGTGTGTGTGTGTGTGTGTCTGTGTTGTGTGTGTGTGTGTGTGTCTGTGTTGTGAGTTGGTCTTTTGTGAGGCCTCCACTCAGCAGAGTGATGATAAGTACTCCCAGCCCAGCGCTCCGCATGAGCTGATGGACAGACAGGCCAAGAACACTGGGGGCCTTGTGGTTGGGCGTGTGTGTGTGTTGTGGTGAAAAGAGGGAAAGGGGTAGACAGTGGCTGGGGACTTCAGTGTGTGTGTGGTGTGTGAGCCTGCTTTTTTTCTTCAGCGGCCACGCCACCAGGCCATGCCACATGGCTGCAATTTGTTCATTAGCTATGTAATAAATGTACACACACACACAGAGGTAATATTGTTCTGAGTTCTGCCTGATTGGATTCTGAAATAGAGGACCCTCGGGGGAATCACTTGTAGTCTGCCAGCCACTGTGACCAGGAGAAGACTGGTTTCTTAACAAGGTTTCAGGAAAACTGCAGAAACACATGTAGACTGTGTTTGTCTTTTAGCTGTAAGGAAATCTGCAAATATAAATAATGTTAATAATGTTGTAATGTTTCAGATTTTAGTGACTAACTTGAATGCATCTAAATTTCTTTTGATTGCTTTCGTATGTCTCAATGTGAAACTCTTTCCTTATTACGTTTCATGTTTATGTGTCAGAATAACTACAGGTCATTGTAACGATTTACCAGTCACCTGGAAATAATTAATATTCACCCAGGGGCCAATTACAAGCCATTTATCATCATCATCAGTGTGTCAAATGAGCTTGGGACAGTTGTTACAAATTACCTGCTGTCTAGGATATCAGTTAATGCTTGAGCCGAGCCGAGCCCATCCTGCCAGGTTTAGGGCCAGCTAATAAATGTTTGCATCACCAAATAGAAAGCAATATTAGATTATGTGAAACTTCATCCCCGCTGACAGATAATTTGAAAAGAAATGTTGCATTGGAGGAAATCCAGAAACATGGATAATAAACTAGGTCTGTCTAGCCTTGTTTGGCCAGCACGTGGAAACCAGCAGCGGGTCGGTGGAAGAAGAAGCTGCTTGTTCCACATTCAGCGAGGCTTATAGCCTCTGGGAGAGTATGACTGCCGCTCTGCCATGAGCATACAGATCACCTTACACACTGGCTTTCCTCTGCTTTGATGACTGATGCACACACACAAATCCAAATCCACATACACACAGTCATGCATGCCTGCTTCCACAGATACTCAAGAGCATTACCACGGCAGATTTGCACACATACACACACACACCTTTACCTCATCCCCCCACCTGGATTAATTCACCTGCTGCACCTGAGAATGCGACCGCTATGATGTCACCTGCAATCCCATCACTTCAAAGGCACAAAAGCACCCTGGTGCCATCAGCACAAAAAAGCAAACGCACCCTATCACTTCCTCCTTTGTCCTTCTGTCTCCCTAATGGTAATTCCCCTGCAGAAAGTCCATACACAGTGAAGGGAGAATTACACTCTACAATCAGGTACTCTTGGGTTTCTGCCCATTGGCACTCACTGTGCACCACTGCAACAATGACAAGCTTTCTTTTATTCCTCTGACATGAAAGAAACCGCTCCAGTGCGCGAATATGTGTGCACTTACATGTGTCTTTTGTGTGCATATGAGCAAGTTTGTGTAATTGTGTATACACGCGTTTGAGCGAGAAGAGGTTGCGTGTGTGTGTGTGTGTGTGCCCTGAGTATCCCATGATTACAGTGCTGCCCGCTCTCCAAAAGCTCCCATTGGAAATGCTCACTAGCAGGGTATGATGTGATGAGACAAGGCGATAATACAACCACCACATTAGTGCATGGTTAGCCATTAAAAGACCCAAATGAGATTATGAGGTCATATGGGAGGTACAAAGCCTACAGCCAAAACAAGACGCTGTTCTCTGAAAGTAGCACTGTGTATTCAGTATTCCTTCTGCACGGAGGGGAACAAAAAATGTAAGAGAGAAAGAAAACAGGACAGGAAAGGGGAGAAAGACAGGCAGATAAGTACAGAGAGACAGAGATGGAGAGACATGGCCTGACAGCAAGAGGTGTTCCCCGCCTTGGAAATTTCCATTGTGGTTTATTTCCGTGGTAATCCATCATTGAATAACACATGAATCCAGCATGATTTACCATCAACACATCCAACTGAGCATGAAACAGGAGGCCTATCTTCCATCTCAGCTCAGTGAAAGAGCTCTCCCCATTGTAAAGCAAGGTGAAATAACAGCCGCTCAATGTACTGTAACACACTGGAGATGCACCAGCCCCACGAGCACACTATTCACAAGATGATGCCTACTGAGAAAATATTCTTCTGCTCTCTTTAAGAAGGAGAGCACAGAGAGAGAGAGAGAGAGAGAGAGAAAGATGATGCACACACAGAAGGAGACAGAGGGTTCACTGCTGAGATAAAAATGGAATCCATTTTGGTTCTTGAAACACACTTGTGCACCGTGTAAGGACCTGCTCGGTGCGTTAGCCCACCATTGCTCTTTCAATCACTTCCTCCTCTTTTCCTCCTCTGTTCTATTTCAATTGTACTGCCTTCCCCCTTCGCTACACTGTTTACATCCTCATTTCCTCCACAGTCACACCTCTTTCCTTTCCTTTCGTTTCCTTTCCTCCTCCTCTTCCTCTCACTTCTCCTCTCTCCAGGCAGCCAGGCACCCCAACACTGTCTCAGGTCCTGAAACTATGGCAACGGAATGAGAGAGCAAGCGCTCTCTATGATTAATAGATGAGAGATGCAGTGCCAATCGCAGGGGCCTGGGGAGGAGGGACAGATGCACTCGAACAACGGCACGCAAACATGCACGCTTAGTCACAGAGTCACACACACTGAGTACACACACTCAAACCCCCCAACCATTAGCCACCCTGCGTGCTTTGTGGAAATATACACACAGAAAATGGGAAAGGACTTAACACATTGACACACAAGTGATCAGCAGGGCTAAAAGAGCAAAAGGAAAAGTTTAACATCCTCATGCCTCCTTATTGGCTTCCAACAAGCAAACTAACCGCAGAAATAACCACAGCCCTCAGCAGCGGATGCAGCCCTAATGAGTCTTAACAGACTGTGGCTCCCTCTGTGACTCACCGCTGGCCGCTCTCACCTGTAAAAGCACAACAGCAGGACAGGAACTAGGACATCATATTTTAATGCTGTGTGCTGCGATTTACATCATCTGATCCGTAGTACAAGACTCGGCTCTTTTCAAGGCCAGTCATTCATCCATCTCCCAGGCAATCACACAAAGCCCTGCTGCTTTTGGATTATCCCTGCAAATGCATTTCCTATCTGTTCCATTTGAGTAATGACAGGCGACCAAACTCTGCTCCAACAAAGGTATTACTGGGCGTTAATGTTCCAAGTATTTAAAATTCCCATGAAGAGAAACCTGATGTTATAAGCTGATTTTAAATGTTTTCATTTGGCACGCACGTGGTAAAAGTTTGGCTCCTCAACAATCTTCCTCTAGATGGGCTGGCTATCACTTTCTAATTCACTTAATTTCCAACAACAACGCTTTGCCAAAGGAGCAACAGCCAAAACACCAACAGACACGGCGCCAATTCTACCACTGACTTGCAGCGCCTGGCCCAAATAAGCCTTTGCGCCCATTTCTTCATGCCTCTGGCTTTCTTGGCATAGACAACACACTCAATCAATTATGCTAATGTAACAAGTATGAAGAGTGTTTAACACATGGGCGGTTAATTCAATGGATGCACAGTAGAGTCATTTATAGGGAGCCGGAAGGGTTAAGGGTAAGTGGAGGGAAGCAGCCAGTTAGAAGACAATGAAGCACCGTGCATCCGAGCATGTGTGTGTGTGTGTCTGAGAGAGAGCATGAAACAACAGGCTGAAGCAAGTGATCAGCGAGTGATTACATTTTCAATGAGCCATGCTGTGTCTAGAGCACACCGGACCATACAGCACGGTGAGATATATTAAGTCTAGGTCTAGGGAGTATCATTTATCATCTGCTATAAACAAGGGGGCGATATGTTCCAAGTTAACTTGAAAGGATGGTGGGTATAGAGCGAATAAACAGCTGGCGCAAATATATAAACAAAGCACGGAAATCTGAATGTAGGTGTGCCATCTCCTCTGATCCGCTGTAATATCATTCAGTATGTTTTCTCAGATGAAATGAAAAGCATTTATCAAATAATGGGTTCAACATCAGAGGGTCAGGGAAATCAAAACCAAAAAAAAGAGAGATGGAACAGCAGAAGGTTAAGTAAAATGTTTGTTCAGAGAGGAAGTTGTGTAATTTGTTATAGCATGTCAGAATCTCTTCCTGTTTCTTTTTTTCACCTTCTGAATCACAACAAACTCCCACTGACTCTGCCAGGAGAGCCAACTTGGGCGCAGCTAAAATCAGCAAATGTGCAATGTAACATCTGTGATGGACAGCTCCATTAAAGAATTCTTTGATTACGCTGACCTGAAACGAAATGTGCTAAAACACAACCTTGTGATTATCCCTTTTTTTCTAAAATGTTCCACTAGACTAGAGCGCATTTGTCATTTATAGGCGGCATAATTGAAGCAACTGCAATTTAGAAAAGATGCGGAATCTAGAAAATGGGTTAAGCATCAATAAATCACATCCAGATGAGTGAGAGTGGTTTGATGCTTTCTCGCACTTTAATTGTTTGAAAAAAAACCTCACCAGCCAGCCCACACACCAAGGACAAGCATCAATAAAACATGGCTTTTATAAAATATGCATAAAAACACACACTATTGAATGCTGGGTATTGACACTATGTGAATGAGGAGCAATGGTTAACAGCAGCTGACCGCTCTCATTGTTTATAATAGAGGGCCAATTTGGGAGTAAAGCCATTCATCAATTATTCAAACCTACTGTATTCACATCGCATCTGTCTTTAACTGGCAAAGGTAAATACTAACTCTGCCTCTCTTTCCCTCTCTCACACACGCACACACATGCAGTGTGACAAATCCACATCAGTCACACACAATGCCATCCCCATTGCTATTGTTAAGGGATCGGCGGATCAAATGCTCCACGGAGCATTGCTCCAAATACAAGCAACAACTCTGCTCCACTCTGCCTCTCCAGGAGGAGAAGAGGCGGGCGGCTGTGACAAAGGTAATCATGCTGTAATTCATGTATCAGCAGCACCACAACATGTCAATGTATAATGTGTTAACAGCAGGATTAGCACTCTGGTTTGTGGTGTTGTAGCCTTTATGAAACAGTGGGGTGGGATTTACAGCCCCGGCAACATCTCAAAAAATGCCTCCAGGACATTTGAATGCCTTCAGGCTGATCTTGTAGAATGAGCAGCGGTGAAATTCTGTTATTTCACATTCGAGATCTATGTGTTATACCCACCATAGTATGGATGCTGACTGCAATAAACACAGGTCACAGATGAAGATAATATGCACAGGAGCACCAAATATTTTCACGATTTCAGGAAAAAACAGATGAAAAACAACAGCCTTTCCTCCCAGAGCTGGCTTGAAATCTCTCTTTTTTTCCTTTTTTTTGTAAAGGCTGATACTAGAATCATGTTTCCAAAACACTATGTCAGCTAACAAGAAATGCATTTTGCTGTGGGCATTCAATACTCCTTAGATTCACACATTTATATCATCACTCCTTGCACACTTGGTAATCTATAACCTACATTTAGAGTTGCTGAATCCTTTTTCCAGCTTTTCCCCTGTGCCTCTGGAGGAAAGGGGTCTATCATACTGGGAGAGGAGAGGAGAGGAGAGGAGAGGAGAGGAACCACTGGGAGTGACTGGGTGTTGGCAGTTGGGCTGCTGGATGTGGTTTGTGAGGCCTCTATCTCCTCTCCCAGCTTGTTAAAGAAATAATGTGTAGCAGCACTTCATTTAATAGCAAATCCACTTCTAAGACCGGTGCAATTTTGTCTCCCGGTTCAGAATTACAAACATTTGATTGATCTTTTGGACCAGAGTAATGGTGACCACTCCGCCTCACGGTAGCTTGATATCCCTGAACACACCCTAGCCAGTGTGTGTGTGTATGTGTTTGTGTGTGTGTGTGTGTGTGTGTGTGTGTGAAAAACACAGAGAAAGCCTCCAGTCTGCAGAGTAACTCACTTAAGAACGATTAAAATCTGCATGTAAAATGGCCAATTAATTCACAGCACATCTCTGTTTCAGATTAGTTTTATGGAAAGAATGAAAACAGGGAGGAAGACTGTAAACACCGGCTGCATCATTAGTCCACATGTAAATTGCTGCTCTAATTCAGAATTTCCAATCATGTGAAAATTAATGGCAAATGAAAATCCCATCATGCACTGTAATAATGGAGCAACCACTTCAGTGTTTCGTTTTAAATCAGGCATGAATATGTTATTGGGCTAGTATATAAATACTGCAATGTTTCGTTTTTATTTTTAATTGTTTTTTCTGCAGTTTTAATACATCTTTAAGAGTCAACGTGGGTGGAAAAAGCACTTTAGACGGAGCACCAAGAGGACAACAGTCGGTCCGAGCAAGTTCCCACAAGCACATTTCTTATTTGCCGTTCATGTACCTGCTACCCGAGATGATACTGTTATTGTTTTGCTTGCGTTTAGACTAGATGTGATCCGCAATTGATCCTCTGAGACTGACACTTCTTTATTCCATATGGGTAAACAGCATAAAAGGGATTACGCACGAAATTGTGCTCTGTTTGTATCACCAGAAGGTGTTTTACCTCGCAAGAAAGCATCGCCGATCTAATTTGAATTGTAAAATAAGCACTTTATGGTTATTTTCTAACTTCAAATTGCTGTATAAATACGCGAAATCACACAGAGTTATTAAAGTAACCCGTGTGAAGCGTGTGCACTTGTCGTCCGGCAGCCTGGCTGTACAGAAAACAAGCCTCCGGGGCTGGAGGAAGACTGGTACAGGCTCTAAGCGCACCTAAAGTTTGAAAAAAACAAAGGAATCTTACCTTCAGCTCATGAATGGATATGCCTCGGAGTGGTTTTACAGTTCTGTCTTTTAGTAATCCATGAGGTACGGCTCTCAAAAGCAGTTCAGACGGTGCTCGTTTCGGAATAACAATACGAGCGCTACTTTTCTCTCTCATGCGCTTCTTTTTGTTACATGCCGCGCTCAAATCACACCTCTTCAAATCGGAATATCCATCGGAAATCCACTCTAGAAGAGAAATAAGCGACGTTTTGGCTTTTAAACTCCCTTCAGGTACAACTGGGCGAACCGGGTGTCCCAACTAGCTACGGAGCTGAATGCAGTCCCTTCCACAAAAGCCGACGGTCATCCTATTTGGAGATGAAGCTTCTTACCAGACTGGAGCGGAGCGCAGCGAGCCCAGCTGTCACCCACCCGCTACACACACACACACACACACACACGCTCTCACACATACATAGGGAGGAGCTACGGCCCTGGAACGGGAGGTATTGTGTCAATGGGTGCCAGTTATGGACAACTGTATTTCTATTTTTACGCAATGGCATTTCATAAGAATGCGCGTTGAAGAAGGAGAAAGCCTGGGCGCTATTAATAGTTTTGACATGGAAAGGGAAAAAAAGAAAAATGTTCAGAGGGTAGTTTTAAATTCTAATAAGATTAAGTGGCGTTTTGTAGCCTTTCACTGACTCTATGTCATGCAACCTGTCAGAGATGATTTTGAAGACACAATAAAGATTCAGGCTTTGTGTGCAGACGATGCGGATCGGAATGTGATCAGGTTCAAAGCCTCTCTTGTCCATTTCTTTCTGGTCTCTGGACTGGACCTTTCGTCCCTGGTGGTCCCAGGCTGGCACGCACGCGCGCACGCACACAGGAACACATGCTCTGCAGTTTTTAACAAATGGGCCCTTACTTTCCTTGGCACTGATAACATCAGAGGGCATCACCAGGTGAAGCCTGAAAACGACAGCAAAGTTCAAAAACGTGGTTGCTTTATGGTACATTTAGGCCACAATCTGATGTCAGGAATGCACACTCCTCATACTTTATTTCTCACATGCAAACATGCACACTTACTTTCCTTAAACCCAGCCAAAACCAACACCAATTTGTCTGATGGAAAACTGCAAGCCTGCCACAAAACACAAATTTTCTTGCACATGCTCTCAAACACGCAACACACACAGCGCTGCACACACCTGTGTGGACATCATAGGTGTAGATTTAGGGGGACACATGTCCCTCTCAATATTTAGAATATGTGCATTTGTCCCACCACCAATTAAAACATGAAAGTAGAAGAGGACTTCATATTTAACAAAATTAAGGGAGCAGTGTGTGGGATTAAGTGGCATCTAGTGGTGAGGATAGCAGATTGCAACCAGCTGAAATTTCTCCCATGTGCCAAGTGTGAACTCCCAGTTAGGATTCCTTCAGTGTTTATCAATCAGGAGGTTTTTATTGGGAGCGAGAGGTCTCTCCCTCTCCAAAATAAATGCACACGGTCATTTTAAAACAGGTAAAAAGACTGAATAAAGCATTTTAATTTTTCTCTTTGGCTCATGGCATACAGGCCGGTAGCCCATCTGCTAATGTGTGCTCGCCTATTTTCTATAACAATTTAAGATCCGGACATTAAAGAGGTTTTTACCTTGAACCAAATTATCTGCAAGAGGTATTTTCTGTTCAAAAACAACTGGTAAGTTAAACCAGTAAAAACACAGAATAAAGCAGTTTAACATAAAAAAAAAACTGTTTTTGCAGGTCAATGTGAGAACGTGAATGGACTCATCTAGAGCCAGTGTTTGGTTTGTCCGCTGTGGGCTACTGTAGAAACATTACAGTCCAACATGGCAGACTCTGTTGACAAGAACCCCTTCCCTATGTAGATATAAAGGGGTCATTTAAAGGTAACAAAAACAAGGTGAATCTTATTTGCAGGTGATTATACACGAAAGAAAACATACTTATTATATATTTTTTTCAATTTCTATCAATATAGCCTATATCCTACACACTTAAACTTGAAAGACATATACACTGTAAACTGATGCAGAGAGGCGTGTCTTAGTGCACAAAAATTCACCACAATACAGGAAAGTCTTTGCCTGAATGTAAAAATTTTCTGGTGGAGGATATTTCATATGTGAGACCCACCAATGTTGAAACAAAACCTACACCCTCTAAATCAAACAGCAATAGAAGCTGCAGAGGGACAAAGGTAATGTGTGTGAGTCTTTGGGTTTATCATTATATAACAGGCCACCTGTGAAAGCAGCAGTGTGTGTGTGTGTGTGTGTGTCTGCTCCTGAGTAGTGGCCTGTCAGGCACTATTGCTGTCTTGTTACTGTAACAGCTCTGTACAGTGCTGCCTCCACAGGCCTGATGCCAAACACTATACTGTAGTTCTTCAGTGTAAACTAATGCTCTCATGCCTGCCAATCCTTTCCTCATCTGATATCATTTAATTTGCTTTAAAAGCAAAAGTCATTTACCATCATGCACTTGAGGCATCAGGCAGGGCTGTGCACGTTATGCAGGAAACATAATCACTCTGTTGTTTCTCTCAGGCAGATTTGGATTCTGTTTGTGCAGTTTGTTGAAAACATATCTTATAAACAGACAAGTTAAAATGTGGTTGAGGCATATGCAAATACAAGCACTTCTTTGGCAATTAAGTGCCTGCAGTGCGTTCATATATCATACATCTCATTTTACAGTATAATGTACATCAGGCTTCATTAAAATTCTGTGTGAGTGATGTATTTGAGTAACTGTGTGCTGGTGACACATGCAGGTTTATCATTATAGATACTATACACAAAACCAGATGTGAAAAGCATTTTGATCTGCAAACATCAATGCAAATGCGCAGAGCCTCTAACCAACACAAACTACATACAACAACCCTCCTGTATTTCACACACTCAACTCTTTAATCTCTCTTTCTCTCCCTCTCTCTTTCTCTCGCTCGCTCTTTCTCTCACGCTCTCACACACACACTTTGAAGTGGAAGTGTTGCTAAGTGTGGGAGGCGGGCAGGGTATAATTCGAGCTCAATAATGTCAAGATACACACCAGTTAGTTTGAACTGTGGAAATATGCTCGTGTCAGAGCTTATCTCGCTTATCTTGCTAAAGTTGTCCCAGGCGCATTAGGACTGTGTGTGTGTGTGTGTGTGTGTGTGTGTGTGTGTGTGTGTGTGTGTGTGTGTGTGTGTGTGTGTGGAGGGGAGGCAGTTGAAATAGAGCCACCATCACATCCCCGACTGGGACAGACAGCAGGCACACACCAGCAGGGACTCAGCTCAGCTCCAAACCCGAGCTTTTTTATTTCCATCTCTTTACTCGACTAAACAGCAGCTCTTAAACCCGCCTGTCTCCTCTGTAACCCCTGGATCTTGATCTGAATATTACCTTCCCAGTGTCACACACATCTGCTCATTTTACTGGCCTCCAGTAATTCCCCACAACTGATTCACACCTCTGTGCTGCTCTGAGAAGATACTTAAGGAGCTGCGCCCACCTTCCTGTAGACAATGAAAATCTTTGTCACAACATGCAGCAATTTCCTGCATCTCTCACACCTCCTCTCCTCCTTTCTCCTACTGATGAGAAGCTGTCACCCCACACAAGAGATGGAGGAAGCACTCAGATCTTAAACTCAAGTGATAGTACATTAATGAAAAAGTAATGTATAACAAGTTAAAGTCCAGTATTCAAAACCATACATTAAAAAAGTATGAAAGTGTAATCAGCAACATATACTTTATATATCAAACATTTTTTTCTGCAAATAAACGCCCCCTGGATAGATTATTACACATGACATTATTACATCTTTTTAAAAAATAATTTTTGCTTTTTTGTTAAAGGTGTGATTAGGGCCTTAGACACACACTGAGAAGAAGATATTGAGTACACAATTTTAGAAGTTTAGACAGGAAAGATGGGAAAATGTCTCTGATGGAACTAATCACAACATGTGTGTGAAATGTGGAGTATTCAACTCAGTGTTGCTTAAAAATAAAGTTGAGAGACATTGGTTTTATCTCAATGTGTTGAATTTTATATAAAATTTTGATAGCACTTACTATAATGCCCATGTCTATAATATATAAACATACTAATAATGCCTTAGATTGCATTGCTAATAGCAGTGTATAATTATATTATAATAAAATGCTTGTTTTATAACAACAATCATAGCAAATTATAAAACATTTTAAAATGACTTAAAAGCTCAAGTATCATAACGCTACATAATTTCTGGTAACTTGCTGTATTGTTTTGCAAGCCCTTGTCTTTAATGCATTGCAAACAAAGCTATATTGTGTCATAACTGGCCTAGAGCAATGTATATTATTGGTTATAAACACTCAAATATGCAAAATGCTTTATAACAATTATCAAGCATTTCATAATTGCTGATCATTCACTGAAATTTCACAAGTCATTAAATATGTAATGCTTTAAAAACATTTATTAGTGCTTGTAATTTATGATTATACAGTGCTAGAAGTCAAATATAATGCATAATAAGTAGGTTTATAATGCATCGCATACATGAGGGTCACAGAAAATGTTGCCAAAGTGCTAATCTGTAAACTAACTGCAGCTGTCAACTAAATGTAGTGGAGTAAAAAGTACTTAATTTGGGTAGAAGTATTTAGAAACATGATATATAAATAATCCAATTAAACAGAAGTACTTTAAAATGTCACTTAAGTAATTAAGTACATGTAATGAGTTTCTTTCGATGTAAATCAATTTCCTTTTAAAGAAGTAGTGAATGAGAAGTTAAGTATAAAGTGGCATAACGGAAATACTCAAGAAAGTACACCTCAAAATTTGAGGTTTCTGTAAAAACAGAACTTGTAAACAATTGCATTCTACCATTGGGGATACATTTTTACTTAATAAGACATAATTTAAATACAAACACTGACAATCTCCATCCACACACAAAAGAAAACCTTAGAATAAGCTTGTTAAGAAATAACAAACCCACAGACAGCCTGCAGTGTGTCTGTGGGACTCGGCAGGTTCAGGGTCTGCTGAAGCACTGGAGTCGCAGGTGTTTTGTTGTGCTTTTATATCACAATATGATATAGGTGATGGGATGTCTATTCAAAGCCTGCTGAGCTGTGTGTTTTACAGCTGGACCACTGGAGGAGCATCATTTGTTAAAACTGCCACCACTGCTGCTGCCAGAGCCCTAATGGCTGCTGCTCACCTGTGGATCATACCGACAGCTGAGAAAGGAACAGAGCCCATTTACAGTGGTAACTGCCATTGTACTGTTGCAGGCCAATCACTGAATCTGTCTGCTACCGCTCCTCTCAGTACTGGTAATGGGCACCGCAGCTTGTTTATTTTCCCCAAAGGGTGTAAAGTGGAAAAGAGTAAACATGTAGTAACATCTAGAAATTGTGGCTAACATACTGCTGATTGCTAAACTTTTCCATATGTGACTTCTGGGAGCACAACAGCTGTAGCCACATTTACAGCAAAGACTGTATTCTGCTGTTTCTGTCATCTCATAATTGATACTCACTTCTGGATCATGCTGAAAACAGACAGGAAAGTGGGGATTATAAGGATTCAGTCAACACTGGTAAACAGCCACAGGCTTGAAAGTGATACCGTGAGTTTTTGGAAACATGGTCCAGGTTCAGTCCACTGTATTATGAGTCTGCTGCGCTCCTATTAGAGGGACTTAAGTATTGTATGAAAGTAGAAGCTCCTTTATTTTGCCGGGTATTCATTTTACTACAGCTAAAGTACGGTAGAAGTCTAATAAAATTGGGGAAATGTACACTCTTTGCAGAAGATTAATGTTTGATGTGCATTTCTAATAGGACTGTTCACTGAGAGTGGCACCAGGCCAATTTATCAACATAGAAGTCTGTGATGATATTAGACAGCTGTACAGTTGAGAAAATCCATCTGCTTAAATGTAATATGTCACAAAGTAGACTACAGATGGGAATTATGGAGTAGGGAAATCTGGCAGGATGCTTCTTTTCTTCTTATGTGACATTATGTTGTTGTATATGGTCCATGATGAATAAATGTAACTAAAAACTAAACTAAACTAGACTATTAAGGAAAAGGAACAAAATCTTTAAGTGAAACAGCTGGTATCCCAAAAGCTACAATTTTCAAATTCAAACTGCATTTCCACAAGAAATGCTTAACTACTGTAAAATCAGAAAATAACAAGAACAATGGGATTTAATTGCTTCCATCTCAGTGGTTAATTTTGAAGTATGAATTGATTTTTTTCCCCCTTGGGAGATAATGAAGTGCATATCATAAATACTGTAAGTAAGCAGCACGCATGGCTGCCTGGGTGTGTTTGTGTGCTCTGTTATTCTTGTTTTGTTTGTTAATTCTGTGTTTTGCTACAGTACCTGGAGCTCTTTCACCAGAGATGAGTTTAAGCTTTTATTTTCAGTTTTCTCTTGCTGCGTTTATGTTAAGCACCAAAAAACCAAAGCAAATTCCTTGCGTGTGAAAATCTACTTGGAAATAGCCAGTATTCTGATTCTAATACTAATACTCATTCACTTCATCATGTGGAATCATAATAAAAAACCAAAGCACTTTACAGACAGTTTACCACCAAATGTATGTATGGATAAATGGATGGGCACGGGCTCAAAGTGTCAGGGACCCCCTGGCCTTCATCTGCACAATGTCCCTTAGATTAACATGTGCCAACCATGATGGGTCTCAAAAGAACACAAAGAGACACACAATGACTACAAAGAAATGCAAAAAAAGTTGCATAGAAACACAAAGAGACTCACAACTACTCCAAATAAAGGCAAAACAGCCTCAAAGAGACACAAGCTTATTAGACAAAAGACTAGATCACCACAAAGAGATGCAAAGCACCTACAAAGAGACTCTAAATGTCACAGAGAGACAGAAAAACCACAAGAGACTCAAGATGACCAAAAAAAGAAAAAACAAACTACGAATAGACCAAAAATAAATGCAGAGACAAAATGACCACAAATAGACACAAAACCACAAAATGACCACAAGGGTGTGCAAAATAGCTGAGAAGGGACACAAAGAAATTATTAAGAGACTCAAAATGACCAGAAAGAGCACAAAAAAACCACAACAAGACACAAACTGACCCTAAGGAGACAAAAAAAGGCTCACAACAAACACAAGTAGTGGCAAGACCACCAGAAAAAGACACAAAATGACTACAAATGGGGGCAAAACAAACAGACACAAAACTGCAACAGAGATAAACCCACAGACGCAAAGAGACGCAAAACAACTATCGAGATGGTGCATGTCGCTCAGGTTGCAGTCTCCTAATCCACCCATGCTCAAATGTAATTTTGCATAAAAGTGTCCCATACTGTGGACATTTTATAGAAATTGCCATTTAAATGTGTTGGTTTTTAGTGTGGCAACAAAGCCCCACACTCAATTTAATGTTCTAGAGTGAAATGAATAATATTACAGTATAAGGATCACAGTTTTTCATCATGAAAAAATTGTTTGTAGAGCCCATGAAATTTGAAATTAATTGTACAAACTGCACAGAGGGTAGGAAAATAAAGCGTGTGTTCCAGTTAGACACTTTGCTCAGCGGTGTACACAGGTGTCCCAGCTGTATTTTAGGCACTTAGGCTTGATAGAAGGAAATGATTTAGCTGTTGTCACTGTACATTATTCACTCCAAAACCCTCGAGTCTGTTTGCAGCAGAGGTTCATCAAACAGAATCAAAAGTAAACTAATGAATAAACTGAACTCTAAAAATTCATGAGTGTATAAACAGCTAGAAATGAAGTTTTTTTTAAAAAAAAGTTCACCCCCAAATAAAAAATACATATTTTTCTCTAACCCATAGTGCTATTATCAGTCTAGATTGAGATATTGGTCACAGAAATGTCTGTCTTCTGTAGATTACAATTGAACTAAATGGCACTCAAAAAAAAACTCATCAATGTCTCTTTCCAAAAATCTTGACCCTGATAGTCAGAATAATCCACAGGACTTGTTGTGTGGAACTCTTCCTTTTTGTACCGAACTACCAAATTATACCTGCCAACTGTATCAACACGAAGACACAACACAACGAGATGTAAACATGAATCGCGTCCCGTTTCACTGAGCTGTCACTTGAATAGCTCAGCAGTGCTACGAGAGCAGAGCAGAGCAGAAGATGCTGGCGTCCTTCTGTGCAGTGATATGGTTGCTGGGTGTAGTTCAGAAAATAGTTCCCTCATGAAACTGCTCACAACAAGGTCAGTGGAATAATCTTTAGTAACTGGGTTATGATTTCGGGAAAGAGACATTGCTGTTGAGTTTTTCCAAAGGTATTTTTGGGCACTTCGAGCACCACGAGTGGAGTGCCATCTAGCTCCATTATATTGGAAAGAAGGCAGGCATCTCTACGGGCAAGTCTCCAACACTCTGCAACTCACAGCAAAACAATGTAGCCTGATAAATAGCAAAATGGCAAGGTAAGAGGAAAAATTTGTATTTTTGGTTTCAGGGTGAACTGTCCTTTTAAGAATGTTCTGACTGGTGTTTTAAACAATTTTGGCACATGGGCACAATTTGGAAAAGCTATTGTATCACAGCAACCAAAGCCAAATCAGAAACTATCGTTACACCAGGTAAAGCAGATGCCCCGTTATATATTTACAATAGCAGACAACATCCACATCTGTCTACATGATCCAGCTACAAGTCTTCCTATCAACTAAAGTTGCAGAAAAAAATAAACTGCATTAAAGTAAGAACTTGTTGGGAGATATTCTGTGTATTCATTTGTGTATTTCCAGCGTGCATGAGTACATTTTAACCTACGTGTGTGGGTAACTAGACAGCACTATTCAACAGATCCTGCATGATGGACTGTCAGTTTCTAGAAAAATAACAGACTAAACCGAGATACTGTTGCCCCTGAGCTGCTGAATAATGATCATTAGTTATCTCAGGCAGGGAGATGTCACTCAGACATGCACTCAAATGCATGTTTGTGTGCACATTGACACAGATTAACTCACACAACGCATGTATACCGTATTTGCAGTTGTAAGCGGAGCTTGGAATATATCATAAAAAACCCTTGTAGAGTGACAGTTGGATGCCCTAGTTATGTATTCAATGCTGTAAAGATCCCTCACCCACACACACAAACACATATATGCAGTACAAATACACATAGTGTCTGTGGTTATATATTATGATAATTAGTAGCAATAGTATGACTTACAGGAAATAAGAATCACCCAGTGTCACAGGCAGAGCATTCACATATTTTAGCACCATCAACTGGCAAGCAACTGGTGCTTTCACACAATTTTAATTGGTCTCTAAGAAAATTCTAGCTGACTGATTTTTTTCAGCTCTACAAGTTCAAAAAGCTCTGCTACTGGCGCGAAAGGTTTGGGGTAACTGATTTGTATTCAGAGATGACTGATACCTGCTGAACTTCCATACAAGCTAATAAAAAAAAACAGCCACTTATCACTATTTTCACCTGTAAACAGTGACACGTATAGGCTTGGTGAGTATGTGTGAATGTTCATTAAACCATTTTAATTTTTCTTTATTGGTATTAATAATAATTAACCTGCTGGTAAATTATTTGCTGCTATGCATACAGGCTACTAACAGGGTCTTGATCTAGGCGTTTCTTAACCAACTAGGTGCCATCATCTGAGGGCTACTCTTTCAGGTAGCCTACTATCCAGATTTTGAGGGCTGTTTTTGGGATTGTTGTGGTGTGAGGTGTCTGATTTCAGTGCAGTTTTACTAAAATAATTGCGATGTATGTTAGAGTTTTGTAATGACATTGCAAGGCAAGAGAAATTTGCAAAAATAGTTGTGCTGCTGTCTCAAATTCAGAACTTATTATCACCAGCATTCAGTGTTTTCCACAGAATTACAAAATTGTATCACATAGCCATTGAAGGCATTCGACGCAGCACTGAAGGACCATCTCCGTGAGCTGCTCTAACCTAACACAGAGCGTGATCTCATCCCTACACGTCATATTTTGCCAGTTGGGCAATACACTGTCCACAGCTCTACAATGAAATAAGATTATACCTGTTTTAAACAGTCACATTTGTTCTAAAGTTGCATTGATTGGATAAATTGCAAGGTCACGCAGAATTCAGGGTGACTGGTTGAATTTGCGTTAATTATTAATAATAATTATAAACTATCAGAAAGAGTGATGTATAGAGTGATGTGAAAATGTGACGAGATAATGCAGGGATAAAATGGATTCTCCCTTACTACAACACTGTATTTTTATCCTGTCATCAATATGTAGTCAACGGTTGCCAAAAATATTATTAGCCTTATTACAAATTGGCTCAGAGCGTGAGCCAGAGGCGTCTACGTCAGCATTTACAGTATATCCTGACTGTATGTGTGCTTTACCTGTAATGGCAAAATGATGTAAAGCAAGGCTGAGTAAGGTACAGTAAGCAAATCATAGTACGATAAAACACACCATACAAACCCACACCCCGCCGAGCCTCGCCCCAGCCAGCTTCAGTTTCCTCTGTGCATCCAGGTTTGCATGAAAGCCATGAATAAGTCAGCATTTCTGCATGATAGGTCTGTAACTAGGAGTGACAGTTAGAGAGCATAGTCTTTCTAATCTCAGATGGGACTCTGTGTGTGTGTGTGAGTGTGTGTGTGTGTGTGTGTGTGTGTGTGTGTGTGTGTGTGTGTGTGTGTGTGTCGTGGGTGGGGGGGCTGAGTGCTTGTGCACGTGAGCCTGTGTTCTCCCCCTTCCCTCATCTACCACACAAATGGACGTCAACCTGCTGATGAGGTCTGAAAGACGAGAGAAAGAGGTTTTTGACGTCAGCTGCAAATGGAGCCATAAGGTAAAGCGGGAATATTACTGAGGGTTCAGGTAAACAAAGTGGGTCATCACATAAACAAACGCTGATATTGTTGGATTATTATTTTTTATACATTTATCTAGGACGAAATATTCTAAACTCAATTTTCATCCAGCGGAAGCAATTTCAGATAACTAGTGGTTGTATATGGGGAGGTCAGACCCAAATCACTTCTGGTTCAGAAATAGTTACAGTGATATGTATTGCAAAGTCAAAAATGAATCCCCATGCACAAATCTTATTTTGTTGTCTCTGATTGTCTATTAAGTGTTGTATTGGATTTGGGATATCAATATGCTGGATAAAATTTCACTGAGAGACCTCAAAAAAATCATTTTTTTTTAAACCTGACTTATGACTTATTCATTCTTTTTTTGCTCATATGTAGGTTACTTACAATATGTATGGCTCTATCCATCCTTTTGATGGCCTGACCTGTTACCACTCAGCAGATTGAAGGACCTTTGTGGAACGTTTACAGGGATTTATTGGCATCTAGTGGTGAAGATTGATGACTGCCTCCAGCTGAAACTTCCCCCAGCTCAAACTCCTTCAGTGTTCATTGTTCAGGAGGTTTTAACAGGGAGCCAAATTATCTACAGAAGTTTCCTCTTCTCCAAAACCCAAAAACAGTTAAAACACTGAATAAAGCATTCTCAGGTTTCTCCGACACTGTTCAGCATGACAGAGACAGGCAGCTAAACCAGCACCTGCTAATGTCTGCTCACCTTTTTTCTCTGATAATTTAAGATGTTCAGGTTTTTTTTGTTGTTTTTTTTTACAGGGAGCCAAATTCAGTGCAGAGGTCTCTTTCCCTAAAAAACAAAGAAACCTACCTGATCATTTCAACTTGTAAAAACAATTAATGCAGCAGTTTCCTGTTAAACTAAACTATGTGTTTTGGCAAACTTTTTCATCACAGAGTGTCTGCCAACTACAAAGGCTGACACAAAAACGTGTATGGCCCAATCTAGAGCCAGTGTTTAGTTTGTCTGTTCTGGATACATGGCAGCAAGGGTGCCCAGAGCTCACCAGGTAGAGCGCGTGCCCCATGTACAAAGGCCATGTCATTGCAGAAGCAACCATAGGTTCAGTTCCAGTCTCGGCCCTCTGCTGCATGTCATCCCCTCTCTATCCCCCTTTCATGCTTTATTTGTCCTATCAAATAAAGGCAAAAAGCCCCAAACAAGAAACACAGCAGTGCAACATGTAGATCTCCACAGACAAGAACACGCTCCCTTTTTAAATAGATGAGGTAATAAAACACAGTGATTGTCATTTTCAGGTGATTATACAACAAAGAAAACACACTTATTATGTTATATTCAATCTCTGCTATTATATCCCACCCTTACACACTAAAAATTTAAACGCTAGTATCCCTCCTTCACACACTTTAGTTTTCTCAACAGCTTACACTTAAAAGTTAATTTTCTCCTCATGAGTTCGATCTTTTAACCTCATGCACATTGCGCACAAACAGATAACTGATGACACACAGCTTTTGTTTCATACATCACACTCACAGTTTTGCATTGTTGGCAGAACATTAGTTTCTATTTGTAGCCCACACATTTCGTGAACTTCTGTACAGTCTCACTTTAGTTTGTCTTTAGATAAGTTTGACTTCAGTGTTTATGAATTGTAGAAATGGCAAATTCAAAACTTTGAAACATTTCAACACTTTCAAACCAATGTTTTAAAACGTCTCAAAACCTGTTCGCTCAACATTGGCATCCACAGGCAGAAGCCGTAGTGTAGGATATAGTGACTGTTGCTTAGCATTATTACGTGACCGATGGTGGTCCTATGCTATAGTTAGTTAATAGTACAGACACCTGGGAAAAAAAAACACAATGCATGTTTTTTGTTGTTGTTTTGTTGCTTTGATGGCTATAGGATCAAAAATTTAAAGTTTGAATGGGCTTCAATGTTGCATCTTTTCTACTTGTTTGCAGTGAGCTGGAAATTCCCAGATTAAATAGAAATTCATGGCATATGCATTAACACAAACAAAATTATCAAAAAATGAAGAATGAAAAGTAAGGGTCCCCAAGGATTAAATTATCTATCTATCTATCTATCTATCTATCTATCTATCTATCAAGATATCTGACAACTGTAGCACAGTCCTCACAAATCTCTCTCAGTTTGACCAACACAACACAACACAACACAACACAACACAACACAACACAACACAACACCTCAAACGCCAGCATTCCCTGTGGTCCTTTCGTTTAAAACCCTTTGTCCGGATTTGAAATGATCACGTGACATGAGCAGTTCAAACTTTGGTGCCGAAATTGCCATCTCTAATGAACTGTATTTCTTTGAATTACCTGTGCTGCTGCAGATCGCTGCTACTGGAGGGACATCTTTCCAGGCCGAAGCAAAAGATGCGCAACTTCTTGTTTCTATCTTCTTTTTTTTTTTTTTTTAATGATAACTCGCAACCGGGCTGAGCGTAATCGCCAGATGCGCACCTTAAACCCTGGCGCTATTTTTAAACAGGAAGGGGCCGATCAGAATGTACCAAGTGTCCGTTATTATGGGGGGTGGGGGTTATGTTTATTTACACATATATAGATATATATCAGTTTTTTGGTCTTTTGGTTTTATTTGATTGCTATAACAATATGTATACTGATGGAATGAAAAAAAAGTCTGATCTGCTAGTGTATATATCTATATCTATATCTATCTATCTATCTATCTATATATCTATATATATATTCCCCTTTGTGGTCATTCAGTTTGTTCAGTTTATGTTATTCTAGCCTGTTCTCTAATTCTTCTGTTCACACATTTTATTGGCCCAGAACATATGTTTGTAAATTGTTTTTCATTTTTTGGTTAAAAAAAAACCCTGTCGTTGAAAATCCACCAGGGACTCCTCATGCCTGCCTGCTTGGATTCCTACAATCCTGAAGGGCTCCATTTGTAATTTGCTTCCCAGTTGGTGGTGCTGTCAACACAAAATCACCTGTAAACACTGATGTGTCTCTGAATGTGAGCAGCGTTTAGGCATTGTTATGATGAAATATCTTGTTTTGACTTTTGTTATTCAAGAATCTGGGTCTTTGTGTTTTTCCCTTTATGACTTTCTTGGTTTGGGGAGTTCTTGCACCAAAAGAAACATTTACAAAATTAGTTACTTAAATTGCCTTTTTTGCCATGTGTCAAGCCTGTAAAATACTGTGTTAAATTCATGTGTTAAATAGCTTTCTTTTTTTTTTCCTTTTGTTTTTAACCAGCTGACACTAATGTCTTGGCCCTGCTCCTGGAGGCCTTCTTCTCACAACAAGCCAAAGCCCAGAGTCATGACCTTAGACCAGACAAGCTGTGAAGAGTATAGGCCAGACAGTCCTCACTCCAACCAACTCTTCAGTTCAGCCTCATCCATCCACACTTCATCCACACTTCACTGTTATCCCATTTTCAGTGTAAGACCTGCAGTAAGACATGACTTCAGACAATACGTCTTACTCTTCATAAAATAAAGGTAAAAGTATATTTATTGTTAATTTTACCACAACAGTAGCGTGAAGGTAAGATGATTTTGGAGGTCAATTTATAGCCAACCCAAACACTCGAAAAAATGTTGGCATTGTATGTTTTTGCAAACCTCAGATGTGTTACTTTTGCACATTATTGTGTTGTGTATATATTAACATTTTAACATTGCTGTGATTAACATGTAGTTAGGTTTAGGCACAAAAAACACTTTGTTATGGTTAGGAAAAATAATGTTTTGGCTTAAAATACCTGGTTTTGGGAGCACAATTGCTACTGGAAAGCAGCAGTGTCTCAGAATTACTTTTTAAGGCACTAACCATGGAAAAACAGCGACACGTCACTAAAACACACCCATATTTGGGGGCTGAAAAGACACTGGAAAACAGCTGCGGGTTGCTAAAACAAACCCATATTTGGGTGTAAAAAAGCCGATGGAGAAAGCGTTGCGGGTTACTAAAAACACCAATGTTTTGGGGGCTGAAAAGTTGCTAGTAACAGCAATGACTCACTGAAAAATAACCGCTTTTGTTATTTGTTGGTCTGAAGTAGTTGTCTCCAGTGGTCTGTGGCTTGGTAGGTGTCTCACCTTGCTGGCACGCTATTCACCATCTAGGCCACTTCCTGATGAGAAAGTCAGCTCATATTCTATGTCACTTGAGTAATGTTGATACATGTATAAAACGCATAAATGCAACAGCATGATTTATTGCTGATTTTTGGGAAGAATATTTGAAATGTTTGCCCAGCTTTTACAACCTAAAATAAATTTTTGCAGGAGGCACTGCTGACCTTTGTCTCCTTGCTCTGGCTACATGAGCTGGCAAGATATTTGTGTACACACCATGGGAGTACAGTGAACCTCACCTTACCTTGTTGCACCTACGAATGCATATCAGGTGTTGAGTTGAATTGATTTTATGAGGGAAATGATGCCACCTAGCACAGTATAGCTCAGGAGAACTACAATGGCATACAAAGTGGAAGCAGATGTTCCCCTGACATTGCATATTATTATTCCCATCTCCATCCCGGCCCATCGATGCAGATCCAAATCCAGATCGAGATTCAACCCCAGTGTCTCAGTTGTCTCACTTAGCTCCAGCTTTAACTTCACCTGGGTGGCTGCATGTGGGTAGTAGCTGATTTAATGACATGTACACACAGTCCCTACTGAATAAGTCATCCAGCCTTACACACCCATAGTGCTCATCTATTTTTCAGTCCATTGCATTTCTCTGTCGTTCTTACTCCCATTCTGTCTGCCCATCCATCCATCTCAGCATCTCTCTCTGACCCTTGCTGTGTGTAAATAGACTGTTTTAATGCCACCCAACTGCATTCAGCTACATATTCAGTCATCACTATTGTCCACTGAGTCATTTTTTTATTTTTAAGAGTCTGCAGGGGTTGTTTCTATTTGCATTATCTCTGCACTGTGGTTGTTTGGATGAAGGGGTCAATATTACAGGGAGGAGAAGAATTTGTTTAAATTGGACCTTGACCTTGAAAAAAACAGTATTTGCATCTCCCACAAGCCTTGATAATGGCTTACTAAGTCATCAAAACCACCTGCTTCCCATTGACCATCTCTTGATGTATTTGTAGTTTGTATTCCATTTTATCTGCAGCGCTTTGGCGACAGCACCTTTAGATACATAACATTGGACTCTTTTTTTCATCGTGCCATTGGAGAATTAATGCCATTATGATCAAACCTGCTGCATTCCTCCACAGACAGACCTTTGCTTTGAACTGCTAAATGATTGATGGGTAAGATGAAAGTGAATGTAGGTCACCGTGGGTGAGGGTCGACAGAAGCGGTATAAATCAGACAGGCATAATAACCAGATATCATGGAGGATAATGACCCAACCGGAGCCATTACAGGTATATTTAACAGCCATAACTCAACAATCTGTCATCAACACTTAATGCCAGATTGCACATTTCACAGATAATTTGATGTTGTTGAAAAAATGGACAGTCTAGTGTTTAAACATGATATAATTCTAGATTTGAGGTCAAGTAGAGTGAATTTTATTAAGTAATACGATATTCATCTAAATTTAAGGGAAGCTGCCACAAAATGTTAAGAAATTTGCAACCTTTTTCTTGTGGGCTGAATTTGGGCATGTGAGTCTAGTTTCCTCTGACAGAAGACAGAGTAATGCCTGTGCTAAGCGTTTTTTATCCCACGACTCAACACTGTATCTGATTTGTTATCAGATGTGTGTTGTTTGAGAGAGATGTGTTCTGGACGTCTGCTCTGTGATCTCTGTTTAAATCATGGAAAAATATTCTTGTCTCCTCATTAAGCAAGTTCACTCCACATTCCCTCAGACAGGAGGCAAGCAGGCAGACAAAGAATGATGCCAAAGCATCTGATGATGAAGAGACCTGAGCTCAAACAAAGTCAAAACACATCTAGGCAAATATAGCTCAAATACAAGTGAACCACGGTGCGTCTTAGTGCTCGAAAAACAAGGAGGGATCTGCGGTAAAAAGATGTGAACAACTTTATGGAGTTCAAATCCGATAAGCAAGATGCAATTCATTAATTTGGGGTTTTGAGTGGCAAACCTAACTTTTTTTTTTTGAAAATATTGACATTCTGTCAATATTATCATAAAACGTGGATTTGGCAAATTAAGTTTCCAGGCAGCTGTCATGCTAAGACGACTGAAAGATTTCACTTTGCATGACACAGAGTATAAAGACATCAAATTATCACCTCTGTTGCTCAGCTAAGTCAATTCCCATACATTATTCTATTACGGTACATTGTTGTGTATCATGAAATATTCATGATGACATAACATCTATATTGCATTACCACTTGCCCCAGATTTTAGCTGTATTTTTGACACACTTTAGGCTGTGCTCTCAGGCTCACAATACACAGGCAGTCCTCTCTCCTCTCCCCTCTTGCTAAAAACTCACCAGAGATCCTCCTCTGACAGAATTCAGTTCAATCTCCAGTCTGCCTGTGAAAGCAGCAGTGGGTGTTTCGTATCTCTGTTGCAATCTAGAGATCAGCTGCAGACTCAACAAAAGATCTCAGAAAGAGAGACCCCTGAGTTCTCCAGCTGTGTGAGAGCAAATGACAGAGGAAAATTGGGAGTGATGTCGGGCTATCAAAAGAGCAAAAAGAGGCAAATAAAAGAGAGCTGGGGAACAGATGGAGAGGAAAAAAAGATGTGAAAATCATAAAGGCAGAGTCACACAAGCACAGAAAGAAAAGGGGGCGGGCGCTCATAAAGAGCTAAAGCTGCTTCCAAGAGGAAAGGTTGAAGAGACAGAAGAGAAAGTTCTGTTGTCAGCAGGGAGAAGACGGCAGGTGATGGAAGGATAATGACAGAGGGAGGAGCCTGCTTGACCTCTGACGACCTCTTCCTGGGAAGAGTTGAAGGAAGTGGGCGCAGCAGAAGCCCTAATGTGATGGGATATCCTGCCTGCCTGCCTGCTAACCCCTCTTCCTCCGACCGTAGTGTCTGTTCCCATCGTTTCACAGTCACCTCTGCAGGATGAAGCTCAAAACAAACACACACACAGGAGATACACTCATAGACACCTCGTGCAGTGACGCACACATGTTCACATGCACTCTCGCTCAGATGGATACACAGCCGGTACAGCAAATGCTGACAGCCAAAAACACACACACAAACACACCTCCAGTTGACTCAACAACATTGCAGCCAAGGACGCTTTTACTCAGGTCACTGCTTTACACAGAACTGGAGGACAGTGTTGAAATTATAGTACAGAAGAGGAAGGATTACAAACACAAAATCTGCCAGAGATGGCACCAACAAAAACAATATTATCATGCAGTGCAGTGCAGCTGGTTTGGTTTACTGAGTGCAAACAAAGCCCATTATCCCTCTCAGTGCAGTTTTACACGTATATACCAAAATGACAGCTTATCATTTGATGAGTGTTTAAAGGATACTCGTAATTACCTGAAATGAGAGTATTTATCATTTTGTGATTACCGAAGCCAAATGTTAAACTGTTAGTCTCCTCAAAAGAACAGTTGTTTTATTTGCCATTATGCTTCATTATGGTTAGTTGCTCCCGTCCCTGTCAGACAAAGTTCAGCAACTTGTAGGTATTTTCTCCTGTGGAAAAGCGAGCCTCGCCTTGCCATACTCCCCCTCCCCGCCCACAGAACATCAAAGCGTGGCCACACTGAAACTTCAAGCCCATTTTGGCATTGCCCTCCTACCTCCAGATCCAGTAATTACAGCTCATACAAGACATCAACATTATTACTCGTCAAACCACATTATAATAATACCACAAAACACTTCAAAGAGACAACTCACATTTCAAGGGGAAAAATAAAAACTCATGGATTATGCATTAGGAAGGACTGAATCAACCTTTTAAAGCAGCTGGGGCGCAGTTCATGTTAACTGGAGCGAGACCCAAACTTGATAATCAAGATTTATGTTGGTGTAATTTGCAAATAAATCTGACATGATTGTTAAAACTGAGCAGGCCAGTGGTTTGGCATGTTCTTTTTTTTTTCTACCAGCCTGTGTTTTGCATTTGCAATGAGCTTATTTCACATGTAACAATAGGACTGTGCAGCAGTCAAGTGTGTATTTGGTCATGAGGTTAAATTGCAGCCACTTGATAGGTAGGACAACCTGGCCGCATAAGATTTTTTATGTTTCAATACTGCCCTCTTGTGTCTTGTGTTTTCAATGCAAAATTGTGCTCTTTCCTGTTTTCTCCTTTATATTATTTTAATGTCGCAGTTATATCAAAATACGACCATTTTGCACACCCAAAAAATGAAAAAAGATTAAAAAAAAAATAAGGAGCTATCTGTTTTCCCCCTATATTTTTAGTTCTAGGAATGAGCAAGTACATCATTATCTGTATCTGTGTTTGTATCTGTTCAATCAACTAAACTATCTGTGTGCATATCTGTTCTCGTAACGGGCAGTTTAAACTGGAAATAGGTGTGCATCAAACCAGAAATGGGTGGTGTCTAATCTGAAGTTGTCATTTGAAACTTGAAATTGATATAGATTGATCAGACGTTATTTTAATTATTTATCAGAAAACTAATTACAGAACAGCCTCAGGACTGAGCTTTAGACAACAATAAGAGCTGGACACATTTACCCAAATGAGTACAGACATTGACACATTTTATTTTGATGATACTTGCAAAAAAATACATTATCTGTACCAGACACTCTTTTCATCTGAGTATTGATCAAAAAATGATTAGATTTTTTATAATTAGTACACATTATGAGCATTAACAATACACAAAATGAAATAAGGAAAAACAAAATTAATAAGTACCAAATACTGTTCACATAAACCACGAGTGAAAATTGTGACAAAAGTCACAAATTAATTAGGAAAGGCAGGGAAGCTGCAAAGTTGCAAGTGGTATTGCTTTGCATGTCTGTAAAAGCAGTCAGCAGCATGATATACAGTTACTTATTGCATTCATATTGGTGAAATTAAAGCATTTGAATAATGTTTAAAAACTATTTGTTATAATTCATTCATACAATATGTGTCAGTGTCAGGTGTGAAGAGTTGGCAACAGTGGCTCAGTCTGTGGGAACTTGCTTGGGAACTGGAGGGTCTCTATACAGACTAAGTATGGTGTGAGGGCTGGCAGGTGAAAAAGTGCAATTTCATACCTTACATGTAGAATATAACATTCCTTATGTTGCTTTGCATCATTTCATTGTGCGGGAATGTTTTCCTTTGGCTTATTTTAGGATAACACAGGACAGCAAAGCCACTGAGACTAATTTAAGTGAAACATTTAGGCTAGACACTTATGTTTGTTGGACTTTTTGACTTTATTGCCAAGTTTAAAACATTTGTTAGAAAATTAAAGAAACGTTACATTTCTAACAGTATAACTAGTCACCTGTCCATCAACAATCACATGGACTGTGCAGCCTCTGTACTGTCCACAGTCTATTTTTACTGTCATTATTTTAGAATGATGTCGATGCCCATTTTCTTCTCCTTCTTCTTCTTCTTCTTCTTCTCAGTATCAGTCATCTCTTGCTGCCAAATTTATCTTGGACCATGCACACAGATGATATTTTTAGGACCTCTTCTAACTTTTAGCTCTCTGGCCCTGCCACTGAAATAACAGCCAAGGCTGAAAGAATGGCTCACAGTAGCTAAAAGCGCTTTATACAACACAATAGTTTTAGTCAGTAATTCAGTAATTCAGTAACAGTATCAGCATCTGTTGTCATTGAGACCATGTTCTGACACAGGAGGGTTCTTTAAACTAACCTAAACTTAACTTTATTTCTAGTTTCAAAGGGGCGAGAGTGGAACAGAGTGTTTTCCTTCTTTCTTTTCAGGTGTCTGTGCTGAAAAGAAACTGTTGCTGGCAAAGAACGAGGCCCTCTTTTACACACACACACATACACACACACACACACACACACACACACACACACACACACACACACTCAGAGAATTCAATATCACACTGAACAGCAATATCCTTTATACACCACGGACTAGAGTTTGTCTACGAAAAAATTCTCTTTTATTTTCTCTGTGGCTGTTGTTCAAAGTCAAACCCACTGGTAGAAAACTGAGATGGTAAAGCGAGATAGGGTGATGTTATTACATCAGGAAGAACTGTGTGTGTGTATGTGCGTCTATAGGTGTGTGCACAAGCCTGTGTGCAAGACTATCATGTCAGTTTTTTACATCTAGTGCAAATAAATTTAACCTCTAGTGATACAGTGGTCACGTATGTTGCTGTGTTAAAAATGAAAGCAATGTAATATTTAGCGCAGTAATACTAAAGAGCTACATCTTTAATAATGCTGTGACCTACTTCCTGACTGGGAAGTCAACAGTTTCATCATCGCCACCATCCAACTGCCATGACGATAAATGTCGCCAACCCTCCCTAATGTCACTGACATGTCAGCCATTTTAATTATTCATGGAGACTGCCTGTCCCATTTATCTGCACATGCTTTAATTGAGTTTGAAGCCTCCAACCCCCCATCCTTATCCATCTCCCAATTCAGCAGTGTTTTACACATTACAATGGAGCCTGAGCAGAATGTGTGGAAATAGGTGCAAGTAGAAATTAAGAAGTGAGCTGCAGGCAAATATTGTGTAGAGCACATATGCTCTGTATATTCAGTGTTCATTAAACATCATTTTGCATTAACCCTTTGAAACCTGAACAACTTGGCTTAGCGGCTTAATTTTTTTCCAAAACCATGGGGAAAGGGTATTGAGCAACTTAACAAGAAATGGCCCGAACATTTGCAAGAAATTAATAAAAGGTTAGAAGAAAAATACCCTAAAATAAAGAGACCCCCCCCCCCCCCCCCCCCCCACCCCGGCCTTTTTCAACAAACAAGAAAATAACCTCAAGAAAATGCTAAACAATTAAATTTGTTTTTATTTAGTATTCATACATGCCCACCTGCAGAAAAAAAGAGAAATATATTTAAAAATACCACAAAAGGAAAGGAGAGGAAAGGAAAAGAACACAAACAAATGGTAAGAGCAGGAGTGATAGTCCAAGTCCACCATTTGGACTGGTCAAAGTAAACTGGAGTCCAGTATATTGAGCAAGAGTGACACCGTGTGGTTATTTGAGCTTAATGCGAGGGCTTCACACCCCCCACCAGACTCCTGCCCCTCAACTCAGACATGGATGACGTATAAAATATCAATTTAGATTCAATTTACTCATGAAAACCAGCATTGTGGAATATATTTAACATCATAAAATTAGAAGTTAAAATTTATAGATTCAATGGCCTTGGTATAGCAGCGACGAGTATATCTTGGTCCTCAGCAAGAAATCAAGAGAGCGTGACAGTGCACATAAAAAAAACCCCAACAACACTTGAACAGAATAGTAAACAACTCAATGTTCAACATGACGCAAAGCACATTCAAACAGTGTGTCATACAGCAATAATACAGCTGAAAAGTAGAGACAGCGACATATACTGCTGTTCAAAAGTTTGAAATCAGCAGCCACAAAAGCCTGATTGGAAACAGTCATATGGCTGAGAGCACTCTATACTTTTGAATGGTCTTTCGTGCTTTTGTAGAAAGTGTGATTTGAAACACAGATTGACAGATTTAATTAGGAACAGGTGCCTGACTCAGTGTCAAGTGCACAATAATTCCTATGACAAGGTGAAATTAACAGGCATGTTGCTTTACCAAAGCTGTTCTTTAAATTTTACAACAGAAATAGAAAATTATTCTAGTATCATTGGATTTACACAGGGGGTATCAGAACTGACATATCACAGTTTAAATCTATCCAATCTAACTACTGAGTTGACTGCAGAGGGCCCAAAGAAAGACAGTTTTGCAAAATAGAGCTAAATGGCACCACTGTGGTTCAGTAATTATCAAGGGTCACATACACTTTTGTGGACTGAAAAACAATTTCAAAATCAAAGTATATTTGGAGGGGAAAAAACACTTTGGAAACAATCACTAAATTGAAGTTTTTAATCATTTCATTCTTCCTCTACAGGGGAAAAAAACTATTTCAAATGTAAATAATAAATTTGGTGTCCTAATTATATTGTTTTAATTGCTCTTAAAATAGCCATTACTGAAGGAAAGTAGAAAAAAATATATAACAGGTGGTTCCAAACATTTGAAGAGCTTTGACTTCTCACCTGGCTGGGGGTGATGTAGAAGTGTACCTGATGGTCTGTCAGTGAAACCCTGACATTGCTGCTGGGTGTGGTTACACCTTAGAACAGCTATTGTTTTTCTTAGATAGGTGTGAAAAATTTAGGTTTCGATCAGATACCCAGTAATACAGGGCCAGAATCGTCAATAGCGATACCAATATAATGCTTTTCCTACTTTCATAAAGCTTGAATACATCAGCCAAAAGACTGAACTTTAAATAAAAAGATAACAGAGGCTCTCTGAGACCCGTCTCACACCTTAAAGGCATAGAACTGTTTAGTTTGCCCCTGCACTGTATCTCTCCATAGTGAGTGACTGTTTATGCTGTTGAGCACCAACATAGGCTCACAGTGTCATGTCTTTTTGCTCCCTTTTCCTCATTTCAAAAGACTAGGCGTCATGCAAATACAATCAAACCGTCAATCATTTCTTTAGTTTTTGTAGGATATGGTGACTGTTGCTTAGCATTATTATGTGATCTAACTATGGTGGTGCAATGCTATAGTTAGTTGATAGTGCAGACACTCAGAAATAACACAATGCATGTTTTTAAGCTTGAATGGGTTTCAATGGCGCATCTTTTCTACTTGTTTGCAGTGTATTTAAGACTTATTGTAGGAGCTGAGCTAGAAATTCACAGATTAAATAGAAGTTCATTCCATTTGCATTAACACAACCAAAATTTTGAAAAAATGAAGAATGAAAAGTAAGGGTCCCCAAAGGTTAAATTACTATTATAATTAGTAAATATAATAACGATAATAAGACATATAGATATCATTTAATATATATGATATCTATCAACTGTGCTACACAAAACAACACAACACACGCCAGCACTTCCTGTGGCCCTTTCGTTTAAAACCCTTTGTCCGGGTTTGACATGATCACGTGACGTTTCGAAACCCGTCTCGAACATGGATCTATTAGGTCTCGAAAGAACTGAAGTCAACCGGAAGTGACAAAACGTTTCTACAAAACGGAACTACAAAGACCATAATGCATTGCAGTGAAACAGTCATAATCATGACACATCTTCAACATAAGGAAAAGCTTCCTCCTTGGAAGCTAACATTTGCTAACCTTGAGGAGAGGTTGGCTCCTTCTTATGGTTACCGTTTTGAGAAGTAAAAAGCGACTCGTCTGGGCAATCGGGGGTTGTCAGGCACTAAATGTGTGCCTTTAGTGACCTACGGCTAGCTTTCTAGCCCAGGAGCTCGCTAAAAGACAGCTTCACAAGCTAGTTCGTGCTAACGCTAGCTAACTGAGGAGAGCGAATCCGTAACATTTAGTTAACGTTCGGGAGCTACTTTCATCAAATAAAGCAACTTACCGGGGTGTTATCGTGATATTTACGACAGGACATGTCACAAACTTGCAGCACAAGGTAAGCAGCTAATTACTGTGTCTGACACTGGTTGTGTTACGGTGTTTATGTTAACTGCAGATAACTAGCTAAACTTGACAGCTAAGTTAGCATCATGATGCGACAACTTAAAAACAGGTAGCAAATGTGTAAAGTGATTGATAAAAATCATTGAGGCACTGATGTATCATATCTGTACGGGTGACAGTGTTAGTCAGATGTACTGTCATCTGCTGTGTGCTAATGTATTGGCGTGTGAAACCTTATCACGTGAGTTGCCACAGCACAGGAAACATAACTCACATCTTCTCCAGTTATAAAATAGCCCACCGTTACTGCTGCACGTCGAAGTCATGTTATTGACCAAACTTTGACATTCAAGGACTTGTTTTCCACTTACTGAAAACATGTTGCTTTATGTTGTAACGTTAAAATCATAATAAGTTATGCATCTTGCGCTCCAAACGTGAAGCATACTGTATGTATCGATTAAGCTTGTGGAGACGTGATATGCATTTATTTGTTGCAGTTTATTTACTTTTATTGTGCATGTTTATCACAATAAAAGTATCAGTTGACCCTACTTGTGCCTGGAGCAAAGTCTAGCTGACAAACACTGCTAAACAAAGGAGATTAACAGTGCTAAAGTAAGGTGTGTACTGGTTTGACCCACTTGGCTAACTGACACCTGCTCTGCAAACTTTTAACAATGGCTTTTTGTGCCTATTGGATTTGCTCTGCTACCAGGAGCACACAGAGGTGAAATACTGTAAATACACAGGCATTCCTTAAGTCAGTGCTGGTATTGAATCATCACCATGACATGACTTTAGATATCATCCCAAATTTGGATATCGTAATATTGTTAGCGTTGTCTTTTCCTGCTTTTAAAGGCTGAATTACACATTGTATTATTTTCTGATATCACCACACTGTTCTATTATTTGCCTTTGCCACTTATTCATATTCACATTCACATTAATCACATTACTGCTGATTATTCATTAAAGGTCCAGGGTGTAGGATTTAGGTGGATCTGTTGGCAGAAATAGAACATGATATTCATAACCATGTTTTCTTTTGTGTATAATCACTTGAAACAAAGAATTGTTGTTTTTGTAACCAGAGGATGACCCATTTATATCTACATAGGAAGTGGGTCCTCATCCATAGTGTTTGGCATGTTGCACTGCCATGTTTAACAGAAGGGCTAGGGTGATTCATAGATGTAATCAACGTCACCACAGAGTGAGCTGCAGCTCATGGCTGCGAAGATGGCAGCAAGACACTTCCATCCTATTTACTTTGTGTTCAAACTCGAGAATTATAAATTAGGATTATCATCATGCAGAAAGTGTTTCTGTCAGTAGTAGTAACTTAAACTTTTTGTGCCCCTGCTAACGTTACACCATACATCGCCTAACGTTGTTATTTAGCTATTTAGTGTTTTCTGTTTATTTCAGCAGCCATGTACAAGTGAGACAATGGCTTAAACTATCTAAGACCACTGTTACAAAGTGAGACTGCTGTCACAGTCTGTAAATTATTTCTGTTATATTCCTTGCCACACACTGATGCAAAAGTACATTTAGCGGTGAATATTTCAATTGCATATTACTATTTGATTTGATTTCTGTTGCCAGTAACACAATAATTTGACTAACTTCCATGACTCCAGTACCTTGTCAATCTAAAACTCTACACAATCACTAGATTTACATTGCTTTAACAGTCACTGGTACATCATTGGCTACTACAGTATCACCTTGCTTTTCCTATTTCTTTAGGCTCCCTGGAAGCCCTCTCCCACAATGACCCCATGTTTTCTACCTGGTGGTCATTCCAGTTCCTATGCATGCTAATTTATTTGTTTTGCAGTAAAAGAACTCTCGATGTTAACCAGCTGACACTAATGGATTTTGAGATAGGCCACCAGGATCAAATAACGCCAATATGCCTTTTGTCAGCTGCCTGTACACCAAAAAATTTTAATACTTATTATTAGCATGCCTTGTCACAATTCTACCAGTGCATTTTCATGCATCAAGGTTCCATTATGAGCCTTTTTTCATGCAGTTTTGGACTAGTGAGGAAAATGTTAAGGATCTCTTAATGCTCTGTGTGTACAATATAGTGCAACGGAAACAATTTGCAGATCGTCTGTCAAGGAGGAATTCTTGATAACATCACACGCACTGAGTGTTTAATCAATTTGCAGTCAATATCCAAGAATTAGTTATGTGCTTTGGGCTTAACGCTTGCTGAACCAAAATATTCCCTGTTTATATGGCTGTTCTTAACTCTCCTCTCCTCTCTTCCTCACAGTAAGCCTGTAGAGACGCTAAAGTGAAATTACAGGCTAAAGACGAAGATGAACGCACCCTTCCCATGGTTTCCCATGAATCTCACCTGGAGTGGGAGGGTGTTGTGAGAAAGGAACACAAGGAGACTATAAACAAGAGTCATGAATCTCCATCAGGTCCTCACAGGGGCTGTCAACCCTGGAGACAATTGTTTCTCTGTAGGGAGCGTCAACAATGTGCCATTCACGGTAAGATATTTCAGGCTCTGGAAATATTTCTGTCACAGCCATTTAGGAGCTCTGATTTAAAGGAGGTGAACAAACTAATCCGTCAGGACAGATTTTAGTTCATTTAGTTTTTTTTAATGTAAATGTATTAGGCGAAGTAAAAGTACAATATAAAATATGCACTGATGCCAAGCAGTTTTTGCTGTGGGTAGTGCTGCCCTATAGACCAAGAACAAAATGGGAATCTATGATAACTGCCTAAAAATGGAAGAATATAAAAACATTTCCTCTTGCCAGAGTGTCACTGTTTAGAACAAAACAAAAAAAACCAACTCATTAGTTCTCATGACACCTCAACACGTGGTTTAAAGACCACGTTTATTGGTTTATTTAAATAAAAAAGAGACAGTGCACAATATATGTATTTCACCAGATATACCACATTGCCCACTTTCATTTGTTGTCCCTGGGTGTGAATGTAGCACTCATACAACAACATAAAAATGTCACTTTCACGTAGCATTGATAAATACATACAACTGTAGGGCAGACCAGTGCAAACACAGTGAAAGACATTATCAGACCATTCTTTAACATTAGTTTTTAACTGAGCAAAACGAACTCAGTCCCTAACATTTGGAGAGAGGGCATTTCACTGTTTTGTTACTGAAATTGAAAAATCAGTTTGAGCAAAATTAGTTCAGCAGTGTTTTATATAACAGTTTCCCCTTATTGAGGATGTTGTGATGTTGAGGAGCACACACTTCTATCAAATGCAGTACAGTATGTGGCACTGGATGCATCAATATGTTTAATAACGTTACTAATACGAATAACGTATTGGTGCAAAATGCCTCTTTTGTTGTCTTATTAACTAGACCTATGAGTGATAAAACTTACATTGAGCTAATTTGACATTTCTGAATAAAAAAGGATAATATTTTATTTCTTTCTACTTGGTCGTCATAGACACAATACTTTTTCTCTGAAAACAATAGATCAGTAGTTCAGATAAGATTTGTGTGAAAGCACCAACAGTCAAACACAAAACATCATCATTATTGATTTCAAGATTGTGGTTTTCCTCCAGGAAGTTGTTTTGTGGAAGTGATAAGTCTTTGCTAAGTTGCTGATAGCTTAAACAATAGCTGCATTCATTAAACTTGCAAGTTATTGTGTGTAATTGTGCCTCGACTCTTTTTCCCAGGCTGTTCAGTGTTCCAGTGTTTGAATTTTTATAATGTAGGTGTAGGTGTTGTTTCAGGTGAGGTTGCACGCCTTCACTGTAAAAATCAACGAAAAACAAGTGGACTTTCACTTTCTCATAGGTCTAAGATCAACTCACTGCATAGAGAGAGCATTAAACCAGCCAGGGCTGGGGGCCTGATGCCAAATGGGGTCACCGTTGCTTAAAATGTATACACCCGTGAAGAAGAATTTAAGGTCAAGGCATTTGCCATGTTGCAATTGATGTAGTGTGTCTGTCCCCCATGGGATATAAGGACACAGTGAGCTCCCCCACATCATGCATTTATAGCAGATAGTGCTCTGTTGGCTTGATTTTATCAATGCTAATTTAAAATTGCATTAGAATGTAGCCTATGTCTTTGAGTTATATTAACTGCTTTATAATTTAGATCTTGCTTAATAGTCCAAACCACTTCTCTCTACTGGAGGAAGTCCTTGAAGGTTTAAGGACTGTGTGTCTGAAATACAAAGGCAGTACCTCTGACTGCTTTTGCACTCTGTGATCTTAAAGCAGACTCTGTGAGGTACCTCTGCAACGCTATTCAGAGAGTGGATCAATAGGAGAACTATTTCTTTTTGTCTGTCGTCCTGTGGAGGAGGCAGAGTCACACTGAATCACAGCTCATGTGAAGATCTCCTTCTGAGAGCCACAGAAGTAGAGCGTTGAATTCTAATCTCATCTGCTTGTACTTCACAGCTGTCATACGGTGGCACGCTTGATGCGGTGACACTGGCTCCAGGACAAGTGACGTTCAAGTGACCCTTCCTGTAATTCTCTCTGGGTAGATCTGAGTGTCATTCTCATCTCTCTCCTTTTCTTCTGTCTCCTCTGTCTCTTGATAGGCCTATGCGTCAGGTTGTGACGTGGTAGTTTTGGGAAGTGACTTTGAGCGACTGCAAATCATCCCAGGGGCCAAACATGGCAACATCCAGGTCGGCTGTGTCGACTGCTCACTGCAGGGTGGACAGGTAAGATTAATGGAGTGGTGTTTTGTCATTTTGGGTCCTTAGGCTGATGTGCAAACTAGTATGTTCCTGAAAGGACTTTTTTTTTCTTTTTTCAGTACAAATATTTCAGTTTAAATGTATTTAAATTTATTAAAATGTAAATTAGATGTATTCATGCTGTGTCTGTAAACACTGGGAAGGCATATTCAAATGAAAATAACTTGATTTGTTCTTCTATGCTGTAAAAAACAAGTCAACATTGAATTGTAGATCAATGGAAGAAAAAGGATTTGCAAGTGGTCACAATTATTTGGTGAGAAGTATTTCTAACACATCAGAATCTTTTTCCTTAAACATATTTCCAATGCAGCTATTCACATGAAATTTAGACCAGACATTGGTATTCACTCAATAAGACTACACAGGTGAAGAAATCATAACATTTTTTAAAAAAAAAGATTGATTTTTGTTTTGTGTCTAATAACACTCTCCTAGTAATCTATAGGCTTGTCCAATGGTTGTGTTGAAAACTTTTAACAAGCTTTTCAGTGCCATGTTTGGAGGAGAAATGGCTCTGCACATGACTGCAAGGCTAGATCCAAAGTAAAACATTTTAGTTTTAAAACATGTAACCATTGCTACGTTTACGCCTAGCATATACACTACTCCGGCGTTTTGCAACCCTTAAAACTGAGACCTTTGAAAATTCTACTGACCCCATTTCAGTTTTTAAATTTCAGAGTTGCATTTCAGTCTGGATGGGAGGAAACAGAGACTTTTTGAAACAATAACGCAAAAAACCTACCTTCATACCTGATAGGTCTTATCCGTCACTACCTGTCAAGCCAAAACAATATAGCTAGGGCTACATATTTTTTGTGACTTTATCCTTTTTTTGTGCGCACTTGTCCCATTGCCGTAGTTCCCTACAGCGATGATAATAATCCCGCTACCTCTCTCAACATTGTTGTATTTTTTGCGCAGGATGTGTGTAATACATTAATAATGCACTATATTTATACTTAACTCTTAGTGTTGTCCATTGATTTGGCAGACATCATAATGCAAAAACAGAAAAATTGAGGGTGCTAAAAAGTGGGTTTTTGCACACCACTATGATGTACACTTCTCCTTCCTTTTGCACCACATTATTTTAATGACACCACAATCAGGGTTAGTGGAAATATGTTTGAGATAAAGTGTAGTAGGCAAGCTTAGCTCACAGTGTCAGCAAAATCTTGCATATCTAATAAATCCTGCTGAAATGTTGCTAAAATGTCCAGGTCTTTGTTCTCTGATTTTGTTATAGAATAATTGCACTGTTTTGCAAGGTACATTAATGGCAGGCTGTCTTATTAAGAGTTGGCAGCGTATGTTTTCAGGAAAGAGATTTGCTGGCAACATCAAAGGCTATTTTAATGAAACTGAACTTCTTGTCATCGACTCCAAGTGAAAGGAAAGTCTCACAGCAAAGCGAAACAGTGGTACAGCAGGCACATTCATTGATGCAGCGCCACTGATAATCCCTTCATTTACGCCAAAATGGGTTTAAGTGTTGCTACAAACAAAGGATCTGTTGTGATGTTTTTTGTCATTTGTTTCTGGGACAGATCTGTAAAAAAGGTACTAATGTTTTTTGTCTTTCTGATGTGTTTTTTTTTTTTTTTTATTGAACTGTGTTCTGAGTCCATCTGTGGCACAGAAAGACATCAAGAGAATTGCTTGCGTGTACACTTTCGGTTTGCCACAGAACAAATCTAAATGTAGAACTGGATCAAATTTTACTTGGATTGGCAGATTTTCAGGTTGACTTTGTGAGGGAAGGTGGTTTTGGGGGTTGGTCCTATTTGCAAAAAGTATTTAGGAGCAAGGAAGAATTTTTCTGTATATTCAAGCACAGGCCTTTAGTTTGGAAGTCATGGTTTCACGTCTATGGTGTAAACAGTTAAAATTTTATGAGTTTTAAAAGTTAAAAAACTGAGATCTGAGCATTGCTATAAAGTAACGGGAAGCGGTGGATTTATAACACAAAACGAGAGCATCACTGCAGAAGGGAATGCCCAACATTAATATTTTTATCCAGATTATTTTGATTTCACAATTGTTGAAAGTGGAAATCAGAATTGAAAATAAAATTTGATTAAATACCCATGAATCTGACAAATTCCTTCATAACGATATTAAAGGCAGATGTCCTCTTTGTCA
The DNA here is from genome assembly GCF_008729295.1 of Plectropomus leopardus. Taxonomy (NCBI): domain Eukaryota; kingdom Metazoa; phylum Chordata; class Actinopteri; order Perciformes; family Serranidae; genus Plectropomus; species Plectropomus leopardus. The sequence continues at coordinate 25,306,314 of NC_056468.1, read as the reverse complement.
GCCCATCACTGTAATTTGGTCTTATTTTTTAATTGGGGATGGTGGTAGCTTGTTAAAACAGATGACAGGCCTGATTTTAATTCAAATGAGAGAAAAAGATTGCTCACCTCCTCACCATTCCCCTCATGTGATGTTAAATCCAATTTATTTGGGCCAGAAGTAACCTCACATGCCTCCAGCCGGGTCTAGCATCTGTTTAAGCATGCTCAGTTGCTATGCTTGCCAGTTCCACCTCACTGCCCCTCTCCACGCTGTGATATTTGCAATGCTATTAGTTTACACGGCATTGTTGAGCACAAAGGCTCTGCGCTCACACTGTGCAGTAGCACTTCAGATGCATTTTTGTAAGCATTAATGACCCACTACAATGAAACATGCATTTTCTAAAATCATTATATTGAAGGTGTGATTACTTTTAATCGATGAATGCATCATTGTTGTGAGTCATTTCTAAAATTATAGTAAACAACATAATCACTGAGAAGAACACCAACCTGCAGTGAGGCTCTGCACAACATTTAATGTTGTGCTCCACCCAGTTAAACTTTGCATTGCTTAATGTATTTAAGAGTTTAGTAGGAATAAAGTAATATAAATCACAAGACCGTAATACTTTTATTGTTGAAACTCTGTTCGACTACATCACAATTTTAATGCTATTTGCTGTTTTCAACATCTTGCATAAAGATTTAAACAGATGCATGCAGAGCAGCACTATAAAAACTGGAAAAGGGAGCAACCTCCACCAACACCAGAAGGCAGTGGTATTAAATCAACCTTTATTTTTGTTTTTTCTATAATGGTTAGCTGGCTTAAACAGCAGGCTGTTCTTGGTTAAGTAGCAGCAGATTTACCTGAGATTTAAAGGTATGCTATGCAGGAATTGTCTGTTACTGCTTGTAAATGGTCTTGCCAGCAAAAGTGAGAGTGAAAGCCAGCCCCAAATTCACTCTCGTTTTAGATCGAGCTTTCATCTACTTGCCGTTTTGCGTCTTTTTTTTTGTAGCATCCTCGTCTATACACCCTGTTTAAGATCTGGCACCTGGTCTCTACCTTTTCATGAAGTCCAGACCTCAACTGCTGCTAAACACCCCAGCCACAGCAAAAAGAAATACAGGCAGAGGGCAGAGTCTCTGCAGATAAATACACTGTCATACACTTCTAGTGGGTCATAAGTGATGAATGAGAAGGATAACTTTTGTAGGAGTCTACATTTTTTTTAGGGAAATCCAGCATAGTGTATCTTTTAAGATGTCAGTTGTATTATTCTTGCAGCATAATATTTTTGCTAAATAAAAGTCGGGGTTTTATGAAAGTGTGACCAAAGAATTGTCATCATTATAACTACAACTCACCTTTTTATTTTGCTTCTCACATAACAGAACTACCATATGTTGACTTGAGTACTTTTTTCCCAGGACTAGTACTATAGTATATTGTTTGGGGTTTTACAGCATAGATGTGAGACATTTTCTCTGCACTGGAATTTGATTAAATCTGAACTGTCCTAAAAAAGAATACATTTTTCTTATGTTTCCTCATGCCATGAGAGAGATTTTATGTGACCGAGCTTTGTGCATGTGATTGATTGCATGTGTGTTCCTTTGTCCGTTAACACAGGCACATTTGCACGTGAGAGTGTGTGACTCACTCTTTCTCTGTATTCACTCTGTGACAGTCGGCATATTATTTACCCCAACAGAGACACAGCTTGTATTATCCAAGACCCGTACCTTATTAAGCTTGTTATTTGTGTTCACTGCCACAGAAATTTCGCCCATTCAGTCTGTTTAACATTGTGACTGTGGCTCCCATGGAAAGCACTTGAGCATATAGTCCTAACCAATGCATGAATGGAATGTGTGCATACGGTAGACAGGACAATGTTGACTCATCATCGAGATGTTACATCCTTAAGACATTTTTGGTTTGTTGTCAGGGATTATACTCATTTTCTATTGATATGTGCCATGGTTTATATGGCATGCTGCAGATTGTGTTTGTTTGCTTCCAGTTAAGATCTTAAATAAGGATCTATGCTCATTTTTCACTGTCCAAATTGTCACAAGAAATATGTATGCTATTTCAAAAACATACATTCAAATCTATTACATAAACTTTATGTTCATAATTTTGCTGACTCTGTCTTTCAAGTTTTGTCAACTATAACAGTAATTTGAATAGATTAGGTTTCATCGTATTAAGGAATGTAATTTGATTATAGTATGTGGAATAATATGCAATTCTTGCAAAATGTGTTCATTCTGTAAACATGTCTTAATATTTAACATGTTGCCTTTTCTTTTCTCTGCTTACAGATTGCAGCTTCCTATGGAAGCATTGTGTGTGTCTTTGAGCCTGTTCAGCACCCGGATCAAAAGGACACATCGCTGACTGTGAGTTGCCTACATTATCTTTTAGTCGCAGTGAAGTCAAGTATGTATTCAGATCATCCTGAAAAACCAGACCTCTCTCTTTCCGGCGTCGCTCCCTTGATATTTGAAATAGAGCAGAATATTGTTCCACCAAACACATCAGAAAGTCACCAGGGAGGAGCTGTTGTTCTACTGCTGTTGTTGGAGAAGTCAAAGAATAGTCATAAGGCATGGAAAGATTATACACAACCCAGTACCTCTTTTATTGCAGAACTTCCCTGCAGAAGCTGTTGTCCATGTGGCCCAGTCACATGTGGCTCACATGGAATCAGCTTCACTGTTGGTTTTTGTTATGCAGTTATAAGTTATAATATAAGGGACAAAGAGAATTATTTGTTTCATAACCTGTCCAATTTTTAACAAAAATGCTTTTTACTGTTTTTTAAATGTTGTCTTTGTTTGTTTGTTGTTTTTATACAGAAGTTGAACTGCCAATGGCAGAAGACTGGTCAATTTGTATTAAAGTCTATGGTACGGAACCTGGCCTGGCACCCCACAGGTACTTTGATACATAGTGCTCCCTTAAAGCTGCTGTATGTGACACTCAGAGCATTGATATAAAAGCAAACCACTATTTGCTATGTAAAGACATCGTGGAGTAATGGCGTCCTGAGAAGAGAGCGAAGTCTTGCATCCTCTGAGTATGTTGCAATCTGAGATTCTCTGCTCTTTGTTGTGGTAGCTGGTCCAGCTGTGCATGCATGTGGGTCCTTGGAGTCTCTGTGTGCGTATCCCACTGGCTAGCTAAGCGGCACCGCTAAGGCTGCAGCGATATATCAGTGTCAGGGTATAACGTGGTATAAAAATTGGTGCATATCATCTACGGTATTGAAAAAAATGGAAAAGGATTACAATGTTATTGTAATTTTTTCAGGAGGCAGACTTTCAAGTATTATTTCAAGTAGTAATGTTGTTTTTTTGTTTCTTTTTTAAAGCCCTTCTTTTTTCATTTCTTTAAGGGTCGCTGTTAATGACATAAATAGTGGTTCTGTAAAACTGTGGTAATTTGACAACACAAAATTTTCTGAAAGGGTTAATATTTTGTGAAAATGTTATACTGTTGCAACCCTAGCTGCCACTCTCTACTGCGCTCATATGGTGGTTACCACTGGTGACTAAGGTGGTGACCAAAGTGGTGAAACAGCGTCATCTCGGAAGCGTAGCACTTATCCTCCGGTCCCCCATCATGTTAGCGCTGTTAGCTCTGTCACTGCTATTGCTGTTAGCACTGCTGGCTGCCAGCCGCCAGCTCAGTTACCTCCATGTAGAGAGCCGTGTGTGCTATTATTCTGGCTTGGACTTCATAGATATGCTCTGAATGTTGCATACAGGTTATTAGATAAATACCAATGTGCTCAATTAAGTACAAATTAAAGTGTTTGGTTGGTACTACAATGCCTGTATATCATTATTTCTTGCACTATTTGATTCCATGTTTCTTTTTCCTTTTTTACAAATTATTTTGATACAAGACCTGTCTGTCCTGATGCTTTGAATGTGTTTTTGTTTATCCAGGCAGCACTCTCTTAACCGGCTCAAGCAGCCTCCAGTTGTGGTCTAATGTCGACGGAGTGAAAGATGAAGCTAAAGAAGTAGGAAAGCAGACAGAAATGACCATAAGAGACTCTCATTCTGCCTGGAGTTGCATCTGGGAGAGCAAGTAAGAACTGAAAAGTAGAAACTCTGCACATGATGCTCCCTACATCTTTAAATCCCTACTTGCAGGGGCCTAGTATTACCTGGGGACCTTCAGTAGTTTGTATAATTGCGTAGGTTGTCTTTAATTTTACTCGTGCGAATCTGCCATGTCTGTAATTTATCAAGTAAAAATTCCACCTCAAATTACCTTCCATGTTTTGCCAAACACAGAGGTGTGATAATATGATTCCTGTGCCAATCTGCATCTCTGTGATTTGAGGTTATATTTTATTTTTTTTTGTCAAGTTTTTTTGTTTTCTATTTACCTTTTCTGCCTCTTCCTAGCTGAGAATTATGCAGGCTGCGTAGCCATTTATAGTTGAAAGTTTTGACAGTATTTGGTTGCAAATTCAGGAGGCTCATCTCCCTACACAGCATAGAGACCTATTCGCTGAAAGAGCAAGCCCAAATTCCTCAGAAGAGCATTAGACAGTTTGTGTCAATTGATCTTACATATAACATGGTCCAGTTAATCAAAATGAGGACACATAAATGGGTCTCATCTAGTCTTCTTTTTGTTTTTGAGGCTGTCATGGTACTTCCTTTGCTGTCAGTCTGGCCTTAACATCATATTCGGGCAATAATGTCATTAAATTCGATTAAAATACAGACTTTGCTTATCCTGTTCGAATGTGCAGCATAAACACAGATGTTGGTGTAATTTTAAATCTCATGAGGTCCCTGGTGATACTAGTCCTGTGTGATTATGGCTTAAGGTGGTGATTTTATTGCTCTCAAAGATTATTATTTTTAACAGGAATTTTGTTTTTCCCAAAATGTTCTCAAGCTGTATAACACATTACATCATCAACACTTTTTTTAGTTATGTGCTAAAAGGACAGATTATTGTTGTTTTTGTAATTAATTTAAATTTGATATATTCTATTTTTAAGAAAAGGTAGATTTATAATTTAGAGTTAAATTAAGAGTTGCCACTATTTACCACGTATTTATATCTGAAAAAATAAAACTGATTTCTGTAGCATTAAAAATAATGTCATTTGTTTGTTTTTGTCTGAAGGACGGCCTCTCCAGTTAGTTTAATGAAGTTCTCTCCCGATGGGGAATTCTTTGCTACTGCTGGACAGGTAAGACTTGCTTTTACCAGGATTTGGATGCAAATTAGTATTTACAAGTCATGTTTGTAGTGGCTATTCATATTGAAACAGCCATGCATTGTAAACTTAACTGGAACTGTTAATTATACTACAATAGTTCAACCTTTGGTGTTTGTTTTGTTGGTGTTTGTCATTTTAATGATCATACTTTTTTATTGTAAAAGTATTTTGGTGTCTACCAGAATATGTTTGCATGCTTTAATGTAAAAATAAACCACCTCCACTGACAACAACAACACTCTTTTCTTGTTGAGGTACCTAACACACTGATCTGATACTAAAAGGTGGAGCTGTAAACACTGTAGTCTGTTTATTACAGTCCTGGCACTCCTATCAGGAAGCCTTTGCAAGTTTTTTCATACATTAGTAAACTATAAATATAAAACAAAATGATGTCTTGCCTCCTCTAGCAGCAGCTCTAGACTGAAAAAAAATTAATTCACTGTGATGAAGCTGGCAACTTTAAGGTGGAGCATTTACTTCTTATTAACTTATGAAAAAGCCGAGTCTGCTCTGATTGGTCCGGATCTTGTGTATCTTGGCATCTCTGCAATGTCATTCCAGCTGAGGAATAACATATATGTGCCAGAAGTTAGCATGTAGCTTCACGTAGCAGGGTAGGCTAGGTAATATAAACACTTGCATGCCTGGTGCAGATGTCCATGTCACAAGCTGACGTCAGCTTGTCTCGAAAGTAGGATAAAACATTGGAAACAGTATTCAAAACGGTGTGAAACCTGAGCTTTTTGCTCACAGAGTTTACTTTTACTCATGTTTACCTTTAAAACTTTGGCCACGTTTGCTATAAACATCCAATATCATCACATCATATACATACTATATATGACAGAACATAAGGAAAAGCATGATAGGTCCCCTTAAAGGCCTACAGACGAATGGCTTTAACTTGTAATAGCACATCCTACAACATGGCATCAGTTACATCCCTGTTTGTCTCCCATTCTCAGGATGACTGCCTAGTAAAGGTCTGGTACAGCACCAGTAAGTGGAGGTCGGGAGTTTCCAGACTCTTCACACCTCCAGAACCCAGTGTCAGTTTCCAGGGAGAGCTGGCCTTTTCCTTTGTCTACCTGGCCCATCCTCGTTCTGTTGCTGGCTTTTCTTGGAGGAAGACCAGCAAATACATGCCACGGTATGAAAGCCATCAAGGCAACATTTCACAGCCCCCTCTCTGCAGCTGTGTAAATTTATATTCTCAGTTGGTTTGTTTTGATCTAAGCTCACACAGCTTAGAAAAACAAAAGATAACAACTATACAATAATGGCATAACCTGTTTAACTAGGTAGACACTGGGTCACATCTGTTTTTCTGTTTATATAGCTAGACATAGTACAGTATGTTGTGGGCTGAATGGAAATGACAGCACTCTTGTAAATAGGTCAGCCACTATGCAGTACTACAGTCACACACTATACTAAAGCTCCCAGTTCTGCCCTGCTTTGTTACAGCATTGCTAATCTTATGTGACCTGTAATTCTTCTATGACTGAAAGTATAAGTATGTGACACAATTCAGTGCAGACTGTGCATCAAGGAGTATAAATTTGGAAATGACTATGAGGAGATTATTGTTACTCTACAGTGTAATGTTCAGGCAAAATTTTCACTAAGCTTATTAGCTGTCATAAATTCGGCTTTATGAAGTATTACAGTTGTCATCCTGGTTGGGCTGATATCAAGCAAGCCTGTCAAAAATAAAACAATGTCTCTTATGTTACCTTTGGCAACCTGCATTGTTTGTATATTCCAGTTGTCCTAAAAATTGTCCTTTCAGATAAACTGGTGTAGGGCCGCGACTGACAATTATATGTGTTACCGATTGATTTGTAGAAAAGTGGTGACTTTCGGGTAAGATCAGCTTAGGTTTTGTTTGATATCTATTGTCCGGGAAAAATGTTGTTGCACATTTACGACCCATATCTGTTAGCTTGTGACTTGTCTTTCACACTGGAGCCTGTTCAAAATGTATTACTTAACTGTCAAGTCCAATTCGACTGACTGAATTGTGAGTTAGGTACAGCCCTTATTGAAATATAATGCATGCATTACATAACATGGTTTGGGGCCGCACAAAATGTTTCTGAGGGCAGCCATTGGCCCACGGTCTGCACTTGGAGCAACAATGTCCTGGAGCCCAAAGTTATTTCATCCAATGTCCTGTTTGGTTCAATCAAAATTTCCAAACTCAAAATATTAAATGTACTATAAAAATCTTCAAAAATCGACAAAAATCTTCTCATTTGAGAACCTGGAAATATAATTGTTTTGGACTTTTTGCTTGAAATAGGATTCAAATGATTAATGCATTAAAAAAATGTTTGCCGCTTAATTTTCTGTTGATTGAATAATCAATTGGCTAATTGTTGCAGCTCCTAACTGGTGGGACATGTTCTGTAATCAGAAGAGATAAGATTAGGTGGTTTCTTTGTGACCAGTGACATTACTACTCTATTTAATCTTCACTTTTTGACCTTTACATTATCCCTCTATAGGTTTTTCTTCTTGGACCCACTGCTTAATAGTCCTGTCAACATTAGATGATAAAAAATCGTCACTGATTAGTTCAGTGCCCTCCAGACTTCATCGTAAACCATTTCCCATGTTCCTCCTCTCTCCTAACAGAGGTGCAGTGTGTAATGTTCTGCTCACCTGCTGTAAGGACAGTGTGTGTCGGCTCTGGGCAGAGACACTGTTGCCGGGTGACAGCCTCCTATCAGGTTACCATAACAACCATGCTTCTGGTCAGCACAGTGACACACCCAGATGTGCTGGCCCCAGGAAAGACACCTGCAATGGGAAGTCACAAGGAAGAATGACGCAGGAAGTAAGTCACTCTTACAAACCTTTTGCTCAAAATACAATAAATAAACTTTATATTTGTATGACTAGTTAAAACAAATACAGTTTAACGTAGATAGTTCCTTCATAAAGGTTTTAAGCTGTATTCAGTTTCTGTTCAAACAGTTTGAGAGGTTTAGATTCAACTTTATGGTTGTGTTGAAGGCTGAAGTTACAGTGCAATCAAGGTGTATTATATTGCACTGAATGGTGTTTATAATATTTAGTTTACCCTTACTGACAGAGACGTGGCACATTATGACAAGATTTAACTGTAGTAGCTAAAATTACCATAAAACTGAATTAATCTACAGTAATTTAACAACAATGGAAAATCATCACCTTAATGAAGGTCGAATTTATTCCTGGACTGTTGTATTAGACCACATTAGTTATAACAAACTGGCAACTGAGAGTATACACTCATCAGCCAAAGCATTAAAACCACTGACAGGTGCAGTGAGTAACATTGATCTTGTTACAATACTATGTTTGCTGGGAAACATTTGGTCCTGGCAGTAATGTGGATGCCAATGTGGGAATTTGCAGGCTAGGAGGAAGTATTAAGCTCATTGTCACCTTCCTCGGGGAGGACGAGCAGTTATGGTGTGGCATGGTGAGTTGTCCTGCTTGGGGGTGGGGTCCAGAGCCACGGGGAACTGCCATTGCCATGAGGGGAGAACTTGGTTTGCAGCTATGTTTGTGTGGGTGGTGCGTGTCAAGTGACATCTACATAATTTCCAGGACCCACGGTTTTCCAGCAGAACATTGCAATGTAGCAATGTTGTTCACTCGCCAGTCGTTTTAATGTTCTGGCTTATAGGTATTTATATATCTAGAAAAATTAGAACTAGAATCTAGTTAAATTTATCCAAGAAGAGAGCAAGGATTCAATAATTAGAACCCAGATCACATAAACAAGTTTAATTTAATAGATACATACCAATATAGCAGAACATTGAAATTTATCTATATATATACATATATATAAAAACAATAATGGTGTCAAATATGTGTAATAATACATAAAGGTATTATCAGTTTGTAGATATACATATATGCACATGGTTAGGTGAAACTTGCCAAATGTTAACGAGGTAAATAACTTTGGTCAAAGAAGTGCTTTCTTTAGCCAACAAAACTCTTTTTGTTCAGAGTGGAAAAACAGTATTTCTAAATCTGCATCACAGTGAGAACATTATCCATTTGGTTAAAATATGCAAAAAGAATCACCATAGCGGGGAAATAATTGGCACAAATGTTATGATCGCTGGTTTGGCCCATATGGCCCTGACGTAGAAGCCAGACTACTGTATTTTCACCACTGCTAATTTAGGACACTGGGGTGCTGCAGAGATGAGGGAACAAGAGCAAAGGCAGACTGAGAAAGAAAAAAACCGAGGCTTAGTGGACTTAAAAGGAAAAATTAATTGGCTATCAGACATGAAGGTAGTTTTTGAAGCTTTGTTGGGCTTAAGAGGAGCATCAGTGAACAATATTGGCCTCCTTTCTGTAATCTTTGCAACACATCCAAATGATAACTTTGACTTTTGATGGCTATTTTTCTGTTTTATTTAGCTGCTACAAACTCATATCCTAAATGATGGTGTCTCCTGCTTTGAGTGACTTGCGCTGACAGCTGAGCTCGGCCTCAAACATAATACTTAACATCCATTTTGATATGGACATTTAAATCGTTATGGGTCTCACTGGCACTTACAGAGCTCAGGGCACATTAGATTACGGGAAAAATAGGTATGCAAATTTCTCCACTGTGCCTTGAGGAGAGTCTGTAAGAGTGCATGTGTGGAATTATTCATTAGAAATAACAGACTGAGCTGGATGAACCAGGCAGTAGTCTCCAAAGTCCTCCAAAACTGAATGGATACTGAGAGAGCTCCATTTTAACTCCATTTTAATATGATGCCTTAGGGTGGGATGAACCCTACAAGATTTCTTGCAAAATCAATGAAATGATTAAGCCCAAAGTTTCTTGATAAGGAGGCTGTTTGAGAACCTCCAGTGGAGTCAAAGATAAGGGATTTTCACCACAATCTCATTTTTCTACATAGATATTAAACCATTCAAAATGATGTGTATCTGCTTTGCGCTCATCTGTGTTGCACATGCATACTCAGATGTTTAGTTTACACACATTTCTTATCAATATTTGACAAAGACCCTCTTTGCAGGGTGTAACAGGGTATGAGTGCATAAATCTCAATAACACTTAGAGAAACTGCAGCCTTACAGCTTTATTACATTACTCATTCTGGGACAGAGAAGCAGCATAAAATCAGGGAAATTTGAATCCATTATTATGTTAAATAATCTCCATGAACCTTAAGATGCTCTTTCTTTCAAATTTTTGGCTGTAATTCATAAAATATGAGGCTGCTGTTTCAGATTAATACCTTATGAAAACCAGAGTTTTCCACACATAGACTTTTTTTTTAAACAAGATTTTGATGTCTTATTATGAAAGTATTTAAATATTTTGCACTTTATAGTATCTTTATGGAAATGTATACAGTCTAGATCTACTCATCTTCTATTCCCTAACATTAATCGAATTTCATTATTTTATGAGATTAAATGTATATTGCCATACCTTTTGTACAGTAGAATTATAATCACTGTTGCCTTTATTGTTGATGTTTTGGAGTGGGCCTGTTGAATTGTTTGCCCATCAGCATGTTTACTTAAAAGGCACACCAGATGGCAATCAAGCACAGAGCAAATCAGGTGAAGCAACATGCGAAACGTGTGGTTCATTCCTTTTTCTAAATTTAAGCTGTAATTTAAAAAATATGCATATTCTTGTGTGCACTTGAATTTTGATTTCCTTTTTGTTTGTGGCTGCAAAATTGTATTTGTCAAGCTATCTTAGCATGTTTTATTGTTATTGTGTTACATGTCTAAGAGATCAGTGCCATCCAGCATTTTTAGATGAACCAGTGGACAATACGCCCTCCACCACTCCTGTACCAATTCATTCTGCTACCAGTCCGTTCATCTGTCGTATGTGGTGGTTGGTTCAGATTTAGGGGATACCCATGTCAACATAGAAACAGTCTGCACCGACTCGCAATTTGCAGCAGTAGTTCTGATGTCTGGTCTATTTTCTCTGTGAACCATGTGCGACTCTGGCAAGAAAACACTGGCAATATGTTGATAATATAATGAGGACAGAAATCTGTCCATGAACTATATTGATCAGACATCTCTGGTGTCACTGGTATTTATGATGGTGTTTTATAAAGACATAGTCTACTTATTCCAAAAAATGTTTAAACAGAGAGCTAGAGAGATAAAAACGAACACACACCCACAACCAGATCAGACAGATGATTAAGTTTAGCTCCATGTATGCTTAGAAAAGAGCATAATTATGTCATGTTTATTCATGTCAGGCCCGTGGGAAACACTGTAAGCAAACACGCTTAAGTGCAGAACCATAGATCTTTACATGTCACTGCAAAAAAACATAAAAAATCCAAATTACATAACATTAGTACCAAATTATGTTCAATTTAATTTAAATTCCCTTTACACGCCTCTCTTGCTCAGCCATTCCTGCATGCTGTCCGCTTTGCTCTGGATCTTTTTCAGACAAATTGGGCTGTTAACTTAAATGTCGTTATAGCGTCTATGACGTTAAATTAAATCTCATCCCAAAGAGAAAAACCTGTTCACCAAAACAGAGCAGCTCATATCAAGCTGGGAGGAGAGCAGGGGAGCTCTGTTTGTTCACACAAGTCGATTCATTAACATCAGCATCCAGAAGCAGGTTTAACCTGCAGCGTAATGTCAGCCTGAAAGGGGAAAACAAGGTAATACAGAATGTCTTTTAACTTCTTCCTTTGCCACCCAGTAAACACACTTGTTTTTCAAGTTATAGAAGAAAATCTAGATTGCTTGAGATTCATGCAAGAACTCATTGTCTCTGTGGCGTCTATATGCATTAGTAAGCTACCTCTGTACCCACAGTTTATCCCATTTTTATTGTCAGAACCTCCACATGTAAGAGCAGCACCTTACATTCTGTTACTAAATGATCTAACTGGAACAATTTATGTTTTCCTCACAGACAAATTTTCAAGAACCATGGCACGGCTCCTTGTATCGGGATGTGCCCCAGCCCTCTCTGACAGGCTGCCTGCCTCACCATCAGAGCCAACACTACAACCACAAGAGGAGCAGCAGCAGCATGCCCCGTGCCAACGCTCTCTGCCATTTCCACATTGCCGCCAGCATTAATCCTGCCACAGGTTCGACTTAACACACTTGTTTCTCTGACTAGTTGAAATCTTGTTAATCCATCATCTTACACCAAACACATTTTTCAAACTTTTTCAAAATTTTGTGAATCATTTCAAGACGGTACAAAGTAGGGCTGCAGCTAGTTTCATTGTCAATTGATCTGCTGATTATTTTCTATATTAATCGAATAGTTGTCTGGTCTATAAAATGTTAAATCAGTGTCTCAGAGAGCCCAAGCTCAGATGTCCTCAAATATATTTTTTTGTCCACAACACAAAGATATTCCATTTAATGTCACAGAGGAGTAAAGAAACCAGAAAATATTCACATGTAAGAAGCTAAATTTTTACTTTATTCCTCTTCAAAAATTTACTCAAACTGATCAATCGATAATCAAACTTGTTGGAGATTAATTTTATAGTTTACAATTTATCAATTTATATTCTTGAACAAAGTATTTCTTAAAGAGGAGTATAGAATGTATGATACCTACAGTGTCGCAAATATTAATTATCCCTAAACCATAGACATGGCACAGATAGCTCTGCTTGAATGAAGTCAGATGGAGGTTAAAGGGCTTCAACTCACTGTGTCTTATGGCCAAAAATGGTGTAAACTATGTAGACTGCCTGAGATTGTTTTTTTTTAACATCCCAATGAGCTCAGACCAAAAGGGAAGGTGTTTTTATTTTGTCCCTCTAAGTGTTTTGTGAGGCAGTTTAATTTGACCTGAATCAGGGCAAAATCTTGTAGACTCTTACAACCTCAAGGCTGAGAAATCCTGAAGAATGGAATTTGCATGCTTGAATTATATTTCAGCATACTTCAAACCATACTCATATTCATAAAAATTGAATGTGCTCCAGCAGATGTCTTTTTGTCCTGCATGGCCCCTAATTTAATGCAATGTAAATTTCTGTTATTCTTAGCCTTCTTTTTCTAAATGTCGTGACCTCTTTATCACAGACATTCCTCTGCTGCCCTCTATCTCCTCCCTGGGTGCTGCAGATGATGAGGAACCTGGAGGTCCTTTTACTGTCCACTGGCTCAACAACAAAGAGCTTCATTTCACTTTAGCAATGGAAGTCTTTCTTCAGCAGCTCCGAGGCAGCCTCGAGCAACAGAACGAAGGTACAGAGAATCATTTGGAATTAACACTTTATGGGAGGGGCTGTGTGCATATAAAGCTGTCACCTTTTTACATTGTGTGCTTTAAGCTTTGTCTTCCATACTGATTTTAGAAAATACATTTGGGCACTGTGTTTTGTTTTCTCCTCCAGAGCCTGAAGATGAAGACTATGATGAGGAGGATCATAGTAGTAGGCCAAGTGACTCCCAAGGACCAGAGGCTGCTGAGCTTCCTCTGGCAGCAGTCAAGCACCAGGTGGACGTGCTGTTAGAGGAGTGGAATAAAGGGGCAGACATGTTGTTCAGTATCCACCCCATGGACGGCTCTCTGTTAGTCTGGCATGTTGACTGGTTAGATGAATATCAGCCAGGCATGTTCAGACAAACTCAGGTACGTTCACTGTTACTGTGATGAATATTTAACAATGAATATTGTTTTTTATGTTGTATTAGCAAACCTTAAAGGTCCAGTGTGTAGGATTTAGGGGATATATTGGCAGAAATGGGATATAGTATAATAAGTATGTTTTCTTTAGTGTATAATCACCTGAAAATAAGACATGTCTTGGTTGTCAACAAGCCTTTTATATCCACATAGGGAGCGCATTCTCATCCACAGTCCACCACGTTGTTTGCCAAGTTTCTACAGTACCCCAGAGCTGACAAAACAAGCATTGGCTGTAGATTGTTTTTTGCGTCAGCCACCGTAGTAAGCAGCCTCTCAAAACACTGATTTTTAACATGAAACTGCTTTATTCAATGTTTTTACCCATCTAAATCACCGGTCACTTTGTGTCAGAGAGGAGGAGTCCTCTTTGGGTAATTGGCCTCCTGGTAAAAACCTCCTGAATGTCTGCATTTTAAATCATCAGAGAAAAATGGTGAATGGTGAATGGTTTTCTGTACTATGTGGTTGCAATCTGTGATCCGTGCCGCTAGATGCTACTAAATCCTACACACTATTCCTTTAACCCTTCATCTTTTATCAGTCTAAAGATAAAGAATAACAGATCAGATAAAGAAGTACAGAGACACAGAACTATTATGGTGTGAAACTAAAGTAAAGCAAACGTTAATTATATTTTTACTTTATAATTCAAGTTTTCCTTTGGTCACTCTTTCAAACGACTTGTTTGTATTCACAATTTCAAGAAGCGCTTCCTGGGGAAAGAATTAATTTATCTTCTCAATAAGGTTGTGAATCATTTTGACAGCTGTGATTGTCTAGCTTATATTTCAGTTGCTTCTCATCCAGCCGTTCAGACAATTATATTCTAATTATGTGTGACTTCATATCATATTCAGAAGTCCCTTGATGCATTTTTATTAGCGGGGAAGTAATGAGAGCCTTGTGACATGGCAGTTAGTCAGTCATGCAAGGCAGCTGAAACAATCCTAAGTTTCACTGACATTCAGGTTGATTAGGCTTGACTGCTCTAATTAGATAAAACAGACAGGATCCAGACAATATTATCTACACTGTGTTGTTGAACATCTTTTTTTTTTTTTTACATATATGAAGGGCCAATTTAGGAAGGTTGTATCCCTCGAGTCTCCATTGCTGTCTAATTTCAGAAAGTCAGTTGTCACTCAACTTCTGAAAGAAGATTTTCCGCACTTTGATTTAAGCTAACCCTTTTTAAAAAAAAATGAAGTCCTATTTTCAGTGCCATCTGTGTCATTACCACATTCACATGGGAACTTAAGCTTTTTCATAATGTATGCTTAGTTCAAGCTAAAATAGAATTAGTTGATTGACTGGGTCCTTTTTATCACTAACTCAGAGCTGCAAGTTTGAGTTGCTCTCAATTTCATTGCTTTGATGTCTCTCTTTCTCTCTCAGGTGTCGTTTGTGTCCCGTATCCCTGTAGCGTTCCCTACAGGTGATGCAATCTCCCTGAGCCATAGTGTGGTTATGTATGCCTGCAACAAGAATGTGGATCTTGCAATCCAGCATGGCAGACAACGACCGCCTGGGAGCACATTGTCTCAAACCAAATCTGCTCTAATAAGCTACGGAGGTCAAGGAAAAGCTGCACCCAGCAGTAGTCTTCGACTGAGCATTTTCACCCCCAACGTTCTTATGATCTCCAAACATGCTGATGGCTCCCTCAACCAGTGGGCAGTCAGCTTCGCAGAGGACTCTGCTTTCTCCACTGTGCTCAGTGTCTCTCACAAGTCACGGTACTGTGGACACCGCTTCCACCTCAATGACCTGGCCTGTCACTCATTACTCCCTCTCCTCCTCACCACCTCACACCACAACGCCCTGAGGACGCCTGAGGCAGACAGCATCCTGGCTCCTCCAGACGCCTACACCTCTGGTTTCTCTCAGACAACGTCTGTGCCCCGAGGGTCACGGTCCAGCCGGGCATCCCTTGGTGTGGTTTCCCAGGATCCCAACGCGATCTACAGTGAGCTGATTTTATGGAGAGTTGACCCTGTCGGCCCGCTGTCTTTGTCAGGAGGAGTCTCCGAGCTAGCTCGGATTAATTCTCTCCATGCATCAGCATTTGCTAATATAGCCTGGCTTCCCACGCTCATTCCCAGCAGCTGTTTAGGTGAGAAAATACTTTTTATTTTTTGAGGATTGCTAAAACAACAGAGAATATTTAGCAATCAGCCATTTCAGTTAGCACAGTGATTTTGGTTAAGTAATATAAAGGAAATGGTCTTATATTGAATAACTGTGACCGAATGAAGAATAAGTTTTTAGCACAGTCCCTTTTTTACTAATTTTGACTCTTAGCACGCATTTGTGATATTTTTCATGTTTGCTTGTGAAATGTACTATACTGCAGTGTTCTGTTTATTTGTGTTGTCATTTTTTAATGTTTATTTAAAAAGAAACAAGTTTAATAATGGATATCTTTTTTTTTTCTTCCTCCCCTTCCCCTTGAAGGTGTGTATTGCAACTCTCCCAGCGCCTGCTTTGTGGCAAGTGACGGCCACTCTCTCAGGCTGTATCAGGCTGTTATTGAAGCTAAGAAACTCCTGAGTGAGCTCTCCAATCCTGAGATATCAGTAAGTTATCAAACTCCGACAAACTCTGCAGGGTATAGTCAGCATTGCAATGACAATTTTTATGCACAAAAACAATAACACATCACTGTTCCCCTTGGACCCTTTTAAGAATCAGTGAGACAGTAATATCTTGTTAATTTGCAATCTTACCACTTTGTTAGTGGCTTGGGATGACTTGGTAGAAAAGTTACACAAGATTACAATTTAATAGCGTGAGTAATGTGATGAAAAGTAGTGATCCTAACCTAATACAGCAGAGTTGACTCCAGCAAGAAGTAACAGTTGATATTTGGTTTCTATCATGTGTAAATTTGCAGGGAAAGTAAATGTTTTTGTAATAATATTCTTGCATTGCATTTGAACAGCTCTGTATATTCTTTAGCGCTGATAACAACTATATTTTTCTCTTTTTTTGAGGCACAACTTGTACACTAATTGTATGTTTTGACTGTGCATGATTAATGTGAACATTTTGACTTCTCTTTAGAAATTTGTTGGCGAGGTGTTCAACATTATCAGTCAGCAATCAACAGCAAAACCAGGCTGTATTATAGAGCTGGATGCCATCACTGACTTTGTAAGTATACATAAAGACAAGTGGAGTGCGTTTAATCAAATTTCCCATCCCTTCTCTCTCTGATCATTTTCAGTAGAGAACGACTTAAAACATCCTGGATGAAAAGGATACTAAAACAAACGTCTCCCTTGAAATAAGGGCTATATAATCTGTAATAGATTTAAAAGCCATTCTGGACCACTGGTAGCATGAAACACTTGCAGTAGACTTCTGAGTCTCTGTGAAAGGTCAACCATGATAAAATAAAAACAGGTGCAGAGCAAAATTTCTTTCATCCCTTCAGGTGCTTTTTGCTTGTGCAGTGTGCGTGTGTGTGTGTGCGCACGCGCAAGTGAGTGTGTAACATTAACACAACTTGTGTCTATGTCAGTGCGTCTGTATGGGCTTCACAGTGGATGAAGCATTTTGTTCAGTGTCTGTATCTGAGGCAGCTTGATAATAGCTGCTGTTATTCTCCACAGCAGGGGAAGGAGACCCAACTCCTGCATGTTTTTGAGGAGGATCTCATCCTCGGCAGGGAGCGAACAGAGAGCACACAGGAAATTTGTGATTCTCCTCACACTGGTATTGTTAAAAAAAAATTCTAACTACTTTGAAATGTTGATTTTTGTCAGGTTTTATATCAAACATTTGCACCACCCTTTAACACATTAGTAGAGGCAGTGTTGATTATTCTCTGTGTGTCTGTTTTTCCTTGCAGCCTCAAGCGAGGCGGCGTTCTCAGCAAGGTTTTTCCTTGTGGTGGTTGAATTGACCCCGACAGGTCGCTCACTCCTCCACATGTGGCATCTCCATCTTGCTGCTCGACCCATCACCATGGGTGGGTATAAAATAAGACTTAAGGACGTGGGAATGTTTTGTGTCACATTCAAATAAATAAAGGTTAAAAGAAAGTTTTTCCCCAAGAGCTAGAAGCCTGGCACTTTTTATGCCCATTAGTGAGCCATAACTCACCAATGTAAGTTCTGAATTTGGTTGTTTTGTAGAACTTGTAATTGTCTTGAAAAACATAAGAAATACATACATTTACTGACTCTTCAAATGCAAATGATGACTCTAATGCAGCATCTGTCATCTAGTAATATACAGAAACAAATAATTTGGGAGGGTTTTGACCTTAGCTTTTCTAAATAATATTTCCTTCCTCCTGTTTGTGTTACCACAGAAGAAACCACACCGGAGAAGGATGCCACCACATCAGCTTCTCCTCTGAACAGCTCTACATTTAGCTTTGACACGTTCACTTCTCCAGTGACTCAGAAGAGTAAACCCTGCACTTCCAATCTGCAGAGTGCCTGCCGCCTCAGCCTCACAACACACAGGCTGTACAGCCAAGAAATGGCTCTGCCAGAAGGGGTGGAGGCCATCAGTGTTACACCTTCCGCAGGTGAGGGACAGTGAGGACACACGCACACATACAAATGACAAAAGTCTTTGAGCTGCCTCTGCTAGCGAATGCAGTTTAAAGTACATAGTCCATGAGCACACCATAAGGGATTTCAAGTATTTAAGGCAACATTGAGAGTAGTAGCAGCACTGTTATTACATTTCTTTTAGCATTTAAAGAATGTTGTGATAATTGAACCAAAACAGGGTGTGAGAATGCTGAGCACTGAAAAAGAAATCTAGTGGCCAATGATCTATTTACTGACGCCAGTATTGACTAACCCAGTGCACATTTTATGTTGCCATGGGAACTTCATTTCTAAAGAAATGGTTCTTCAGTGAACATGAAATGACTGAAAGCATTGATTAAAGTAACCTTTTCAGGAACCTATAGCCATTTCTCTATGGACCAAGAAAAAGCAACTCCTATTATTGCAGGAATGAAAAATAGAAATGAACAAACACAGAAATATTTTTTTCAAGGATTTACGTTGTCAGTGTGGAAAAGGCTTTAGAACTTCTACTCAAAATGAACAATCATTTTCAAATTTAGAAAGCCCACACAATATCTGGAAACAAGCACACACACATTTTTTAAAAATCATGCTAGGCAACTTTAGCCTGTTTATAATCTTTACCTACATCTCCACCTGCACAGCATTTATCTAATAAATATTTTTGAAAACAGACAAAAACCCTCAAATCAGTTCAAATAAATTTGCAGAAATTACAACATATTGAATTTTAGAATTAATAGTAAACTTTGGTGTTTTCCAACCTGGTGCCCATATTCCCATGTTTTTGTGTCGTAAGTGACTAATGGAGACAACAATTTTGAAATTGATCCAGTATTGAGAGAGAGCGCTGCAGCAAGCTAAACAGGTTGCACTGGAACCACTAGGGGCAATTGTGCACAATCAATTTATTTCCATTAAAGCTGCTTGTTTTTGTCACTGATAGGCTCAGATTGTTAATTTAAGTGTCTGACAACATTACGGAAAAGATTCTACAGAGATATAAAACCTTGTGTTTGGTCGGTCTATTTGTTATTGTGTGTAAAAACAGGTCTGTACAAGAAGAAGTCTCACCCTGAAATCTATAACACTAAGTTCCATCTTCTTCCCATTAATCCTCTCTCCAACTCTCACTAACTTTTCCACTGTTGTGTTTTTACTGCAGTAAGTCACCTCCCTTTGAATTTTGTACATTTATCACTGCTTTTGGCATCGAAATTGATGGTGCAAAATATCCAAGGTATTTGCATTTCGACCTGTTTTACCATTGTGGCTGCAGCATGCTCTGTTAATACTAGACAATTTATTTTTTAAATTACTGTCTTTATTAGTCACTTAGAAATAAATCATAGAAAATAGGGTCCAGGTTGAAAAAAAAAAGAAGTTTCCCTTTAAGAGAAACTTCCATGCCTAATAGTGTATTATCAACTCTCTTCCCAGGTCACCTGAGTGCGTCATGTTCTCTGCCGGCTGATCGTGTGCCTTACCTCCTTGCTACTTCCTGTTCTGATGGAAAGGTGCGCTTCTGGATGTGTAATGTCATTGCGACAGAGCCTTCCAGCATGGACAGCTTTGTGTACCAGTGGGAGGAGTGGCCTCTGCTGGTGGAGGAGAGGCATTCCAACTGCAGCGCAGTAAGCGTGCAAGGTCGTCCTATAGAGGTCAGCTGCTGTCACTCTGGACGGATTGCAGTTGCCTACAGACAGATGCAAAACACACCTCTGAACTCAACGCCCTATTTGAACTCTCATGGACTGTTGACTTCTCCTCCTACCCTGGCTTCCTCCCCTCATTTGCACTATGGCGGCAACACCCACCTGACCCCAACTCTGACTGTGCAGCGTAGCCCAAATCACACCCCAATCCCCAACCCAGCGAACACTAGAGAGCCATTGGTCCATATAGGCATCTATCAGTGTGAGTCAACTGGTGGTTCTCAGTGGATTCTCGAGCAGACCATAGTCCTGGACAACACAGATCCCACAGCCAACATGGACTCGCCGATACCTAACGAGGACTGTCCTGGTTCTACGAGTAAAAGCCTGGTTCATTTGGACTGGGTCTCCCAAGAAGATGGGTCACATGTTCTGACTGTTGGTATTGGGACAAAGATTTATATGTATGGCCGTCTCTCCGGGAAGCCTCCAGAACTCGGTTTGTCATCTGACGCCAGCAGAGACCAGAGCTTGTCTCGCCTGGTTCTGCTTCGATCGGTTGATCTGGTTTCCTCTGTTGAAGGCTCATTACCAATTCCAGTCTCCCTCTCCTGGGTACGAGATGGCATCTTGGTTGTAGGCATGGACTGTGAGATGCACGTCTACTCCCAGTGGCAGCCTCCAATGCCATCCAAACCAAATGCTGCGACCACCCAAGATACAGACATCAGCAGCAGCGTCTCCTCCATAATCTCAGCCGTCAGGCAGAGCCAGGAGGACGGTCTCAGCCCTGGGGCCCCCATGTCTTCTCTCGCCCCTCCCAAAAGGGCCCTGACAAGATCGATGATGAGCCTGGCTCAGAAACTCAGTGGGAAGAGAACAGCTTATGATCTGCCTGTCGAGATGGAAGATTCTGGTCTTTTTGAGGCAGCTCACCAACTGTTTCCCACTCTGCCCCAGTACCATCCTGTACAGCTACTGGAGCTCATGGATCTAGGGAAGGTAAACTAAAGAAATTACTGTCTGTACTATTTTATCTTTTCTTTCATTTTTTTTAATTTAATCACCAGCGTAATCACCAGCGCCACATAGTACAAATTCAACGTGTTACAAATAACAAACATACAACTAGTGTTTCACATATATAGCGATTGTTTGTTTCCAACTCCTGTCTCTAGTTAGGAATCCACAGACTCAGGCTTGTTTCCAGGTGGAGGTGTGCAGTCTAATGTGTTAGAAGCTAAGCACCTGTAAAGTCCAGCTTGTTGTTCTACAGTCCATGAAGGTGTACTTCAGGGGTTTTTTTGCTGCAGTGAAGACTTAAATTTATTGTCCGAGATCCTCACAGAGACCGGAGCTTCTCTCACTTGCTCTTTAGAAAACAAAAGCTACTCCTCTGTGAGGACAGACGCCTTGTCAGTTGAGGATCTGATTGTAAAGAGAATTTAATTTCATATGGTTTGAAGCCAAAGTAAACAGACAAATACATTTAAAAAGAAACTAAATTTGCCAGGTCAACATTTGTTGTGACTTATATTGTAAGTATAAATGACTAACATAATTTGTCTTTTTTAAGGTTCACCGTGCCAAAGCTATCCTCTCCCATCTGGTGAAATGCATTGCTGGAGAAATTGTGACACTTAAAGACAGTGCCGTCAATCCTGAGAAACGAGTGCGCTCTCGGACCATCAGCGCTGGAGGCAGCACAGCAAGGGACCGGAAGATGTTTAGCAAAGCAGAGAACTCCTCTGACTACACTGAAATAAGCTCCATCCCTCCACTGCCGCTGTATGCCCTTCTGGCAGCAGATGAGGATACATCACCAAAACCTGGTGGGTATACAACATGTGGTTTTAGAAGAATGATGTTCGGTAATGAATAAAAAAACAATAAATAATAAACTTTCCCAGTAGTTCTCAAGCTAAATAAGACACTAAAAATGTGACCATATTCAGAAAATATGAAGTTGGAAAAATGACAAACATAGCTGAGAAAAAATGGAAAAAAGATTCAAATTGAAGAACTTAATTGTCATTATGCAAGCCTAACAAAATTGTAACTGTGTAATCCTCAAGTGGTGCATTGTAATAAAGACTTCACATATATTTATAAAGAATAAAACAAGGCACAGGTGAAAGACAATGAATATCCAGTGATAAAAATTACAGAATCTAAGCAATATAGAAACAAAATTTAAGCAGTATTAAGTACAAATACAGTAATTTTTGTAAAAACGTTTAAATAAAAAATCCATACCATGAAAAGGGTATTGATTAAATGAAATTCAATTCGGGAGTTTAGGCATTACCTTAAATGTTTTGTTTTTTGTGTTCTTTTTTTAATGTAGCATTTTCAGAGGTTTTCATCTGCGGATATAAAACACTATGCCTCTGCAGATAGTAGCCCAATCATAAAGCTGAATCTGACCCACTCCTTAATTTAAAAAAAGCAATTAACACAATCTCAAAATCATTTGAAAAAAACTTGGAATGTAGAGATGCTTTGAGATATCAGACTGTACTAACCTTGAAAGGCTGCACTTATGGATAACATAATACGTACGATAATGTAATAAAAAACTGAAGAGTGTAGATTTATTTTCTGTGGGGTTGAATTGAATAGGCTGCAAAATGAAGATTGAAACATCATAAATGTTTCCTGCTTTTAAGCAGGTACACAAATCATATCAGATGAAATGTACAGTGGAAAGCAACTGCTTTTGCTGCGTCCCTTAAGGTGTGAGAGATCAAGAATACCATCCTGCTCTTTGGTCCTCTAGCTTTGCCCCATTATGTCTCTGGTACAAAGAGAGAAGAATGAAAGCAGAAATATGCCGACTGATAAAAAATGTCCTGCTCTTTGGTGTTTAATTGAATCTGCTGTTTCCCCAGCAGGAGGGGATTTATCTGCATGTCTCTTATGAAATACACGTCTTGTGTAATTTAGCTCTGTTTGGTTGTCTCGCTACAGATAAAGTGGGCAGTGTGAGTGGAGATAGCGGACATGGTTCCAGTCATGCTGATGTCTATGACGAGCTCTTTCATACACCTAGCATTGTGGACCTGGACCCTCTGGACGACGATCAAGAGGAAGCAGGGAACAAGGTCTGTCTCTGCCGGCTTATGCTCAGTTTAAATGAGAATTTATAAAAATGATGATGGACAGCAACATTTTTGGCTCTTTTGGTATTGCAGTTTGAAGCTCAGACATGCATAATTGCTCATGTCAGTGTTCATTTGAGATATATTGCTGCCTTAAAAGAGAGACCAGTCAAAGCCCATAATTGCTCAAGCTAATTGATCAAAAATCTAACCCTGTGATGGCCAAAGGGGGGTTTCTACCAGCAGGTCGGCTCAGTTCAATTCACTTTGAATTTTTTTTTGTTTCCATTATGAAAATTTGTGGATGGTTTCTTTAGTACCTTTGGAACCGTCCCCATTTTTGGTCACCCCTCTGCTTGGGATACTTAGCACACAGATCCGGTACTAAAAGGTGGAGCTAGAAACCCTGCAGTCCGTTTATTGGTCAGTAAAAAAATCAACACTGTGCTCAAGGCTGAGCTGTGACTGGTTTTTCCACTGTTCATACCATGGCAAGTTTTTCATACATTAGTTCACTAAGATGAAATGATGTTTTGCAGCCTTTGACAGCAGCTGTAGACAGAGAAAAAAATAATTTCATTCACCGGGCCGACTGCCAGCAACTTTTCAGGTGGAACATT
Organism: Plectropomus leopardus; assembly: GCF_008729295.1. NCBI lineage: Eukaryota > Metazoa > Chordata > Actinopteri > Perciformes > Serranidae > Plectropomus > Plectropomus leopardus. Next base: position 25,282,436 of record NC_056468.1, on the reverse strand, counting down.
TACTTGTATTGTTACTTAATGTGTGGGCTGTCGACGAGAATCCATCAACATACCTTCAATTTCAACATGACAACTTTGACCACTCCATCCGTTTTATTGTCTCTCTTGGGTGACATACACTCATAGTAATGAGTGAATCTTCAAGTGTTTTAAAACTATATATTTATTGCACCTGGACTGTGTGAACTGCTTTTCTTCTAATCCTCACTTGGAGAAAAAATCGTGCTGAAGCCTAATAAATACAGTCTATGGTAGGAGCTTTGTTCAGTGTGGTTGAGCAGCACTGAAACACTGCTCTTGCCTGACAAGGAGTCAGTGCACAAACCCACTGTTTATTTTTTTGTTTTGTTGTGACTATGAATCCAGCCATGCCACATTCTCCCTTTAACACAATGTCCTAACTCTGTTATGTGTTGAAATACCATATAATTATTTTACAGTCTGTCCTCTGTGTTGTTCCCTGTCTCCAGGTTATTGACCTGTCCCAGTACAGTCCAACTTACTTTGGTCCGGAGCATGCCCAGGTCCTGTCCAGTCACCTACTTCATTCCAGTTTGCCAGGCTTAACCCGTATGGAGCAGATGTCTCTCATGGCGCTGGCTGATACCATCGCCACCACAAGCACAGACCTCAAGGACAGCCACGGCAAAAGCAAAGGTACTTCACGGAAAAAAAGAAGCCTATTTAAATGGATAGAAATGCAGTAGACACATGCTCCTTTGTTCAGGATTATGTTTAGAATTAGTAATAAGAGCTGTGTGTCCTTTTTTTTTTTTACCAGGTGGAGAGACGCTGGATGAGTGCGGTCTGAAATTCTTGCTTGCGGTCAGACTCCACACCTTCCTTTCTACCTCTCTGCCTCCAGCACATCGAGCGCAGCTGCTACGGCAAGGTAAAGACGGATTTACAAACTATTTTCACGAGGGGGGCATTCAAAGCTGACACAAATATAAAGGGGAAGGCCCTGATCAGAGAGAATGCATTTTCGTAACCCTGGTTGGTTATTGTTTTAATTGAGAACAAAACATTTTGCTTATAGCTTTTGCATTTCTGTGTCCTGCATTTTTCTTTTCTATGTGCCTCACATTTTTGCCGGAGTGCCCTGAGTGCCTTGAGAAAATTAAAAAAAAAAAAATTAAACTAAGTGGAATAGCACCTGACATCGCCTTTTTTCCCACTGTCCAATCAGATGAATTGAGAAACGGGCTTTTTGTCGTGGCAACGACATGCGGTAGTGTTCATGGTTTGTGTTAAGCTTACGTTAGCTCACTTTTATCCTCGCCTAAGGCAACCTGCAAGACATATCTGGACAAATTGCAGTCTCAACTATTTTCTCACGATTTACCAACCGTAATTAGGCCCGACAGCTAACAGCAGATTGTCAATCTGTCCCTGATTCATCCTAAAATAAGCCTTGAACTGACCATCATCCAAGCAAGGCTCCTGGAGCAGCTGGTGGTACAACCTGTGATTTCTGCTCTGTCTGATGTTCTCATGTTCCCACATGGATCTCCATTTCCCTGTGACCAATGTACTATATCTGTATTAATACAGATTTTAAGGTATAAATTTCTATGTTTACTTCAAAATAAAATAACGGTTAAGCTAAGGGCAGGTGGTTTGGTTGTTGCCAAGTAAGCTGCAGAAATTGCTTCAACTTAAAGAGGCAGCGCAGTGAATTCTGTAGTATTGTAGTAGTACTGTAGTATTCAATGCACTGTACAGTGCCACATGTATTAAAAGATTCTTTTTCTAATTTAACAAAATTAGGCGGTCACTATATTTTCACCTGGTATGATCTTTCGAGGCATACTGTAAGTTTCCAGATTGCTGCTTAGATACTATATTACTCTGGCATCCATCTACAGTAGGTGTTAAGGCAGTAACTCTATAAAGACTTTTAAAGCTAGAAGGAGAGGTTACTAATGGTCTATTAAAACTCAGCTGAAAATTTTTTTGTCTTGTGTCTTTTTTTCACAAATAATCCAAACTCTAAGTTACAAAATAACTTTGGCTGCAGGAATCTTTTAACAGATCTCCCAGACAAGGCCCCATTTATAGTACAGCCCAGCTCATTAGGGGAAAGGGAAGCAACATAAATCCAGGTGTTTTTTGTAAATTAAAGTTATTTATTTAACCAAGAAAATACAGTGAACAACAAAAGGTGAGCCAGAACTAGAATGGAAAGAGCTTGCGGGTGCTGTTGAAAATCAAAGAAATAAACATAAGAAAAAGAGGGCTCTTAAACCAGAGCTGCTAAATTTATCTAATGAAAACAAATATGGAAATAAAATCCTGCCTATTCTAAAGTGTGTTAAAAATAAAAATATAGACTAAACAGCACTCCTAAATCCTAGTGAATTTAACTGAGGAAAACACTGCGGTATCGTGATTTGTATTTTAAAGACTAATACATGAGCCCAATCCAAGTAGAATTAAACTTGTGCCTCAGGAAACTCCACAAACATATTACCAAGTACTGACGGTATGAAGACTTCAAGCTGTGCTGATTGTCTGTCTGGTCAGGCATTTGAAGTGTCAGTGAGCCTCCACTGTACCCAGCTGATGGGCCACGCCAGCACTGAACACGGTGCTCCATCAGAATCTCCCTTTCGAAGACCCACACCTTTTGAGAAGAAACTAATCCTACGCAGGCACTGGCACATCCTAAATAGCATACACACACACAGCTAAACAAGACAAGGTTATCATGAGGCGAGGGGGTCGGCTGTGGTCATAACATGGTCTTAATTGTAACTTTTTAACAAGCTACAGTCTATTCATCAACCTTAACTACTTAATAACCCTTGAGCAAGGAACTTACTCTATGTCCACTCCCATTAAACACCTCACTGGTCAGAAGTGTTGCTTGATGAGGCAACTTGCTGGTTTGAATGTATGAAATTGACTGTGCTCCTGCATTTAATCACTAAACAGTTTACATATTGTCCCTCTCTTCCTCTCTTCAGGCCTGTCAACATGTCACTACGCCTGGGCCTTCCACTCTGAGGCTGAGGAGGAGCTGCTGAACATGCTGCCGGCCCTACAGAAAGGGGAGCCCACGTGGCCTGAGCTGCGCTCTATGGGCGTAGGCTGGTGGCTTCGCAGCACCAACAAACTACGCAGGTGTATTGAAAAGGTGAGCTGGGCTTTATGAGTATAAATTTTGGTGTTTTTGCAAATCTTATATAGAATAGAGACCCAGCTACATTTTTTGTAATAAATTGTCTAAATTTGCAAACTGTGCAGTTGTAGCAAATCATTGTAAAAAGGAGCTATACTACATAAAGAGGAAACGCCTGTATCTCTGTGGAGTTTACTTTAATATTCAATTTTCATTAAGTTAGGTAGTCTTGTTTTAATCTGGTTTTTCTGCATATTTGAAAATACAGTTGAAAGTCAATTGACATAAAATCTGTCACTAACTATTTTGATAAGTGATTGATGGTTTTAGTAAGGCAAAAATATACAAGCCAGTGTTTAGTGTGTGTATGTGACTACAACAAAAATTCTTGGTTCAGTTTAGAGAAAATATCATGTTTTGGATCAAAGTGTAGTTAGAGTGTGTTTGACACGGAATTACTATTGTAATTGTAATCAACATAATGTTACGTAAAATCAAAGTTGACAAATGGTTTCACATGAGACATGAACAGTGGCCTCCTGGATGAAAGTCCTGTGTTTGACCCGGCTACCTAGCATTCTTCCTAGCCTACATGGACTTTCTCTGTCTTCATACTGAATCAGTTGCTCTTAGCGTTGAGTGTTGTCAACGATGATTTACATAGGAGTTAGCTGAGAACATGATGCATCTCATCAGGACATGCCATAGGGCGTGTCAAAACGTTGGTATTTGACAACCTGGGAATGAGAGAGAGCTGTTTGGACTGTTGGTCTGACAGATACTTTAATGACATAAAAAGCCTCCACATAGAGGCTGGCCATCATTGTGTTAGCCTTGCGTGCCTCATATCGATTGCTTCGTTTAAAAATGAAGTGCTGTCTGGTAGGTGAAAGTGGAATTCTGCTGAGGTTGCTATGTAATACAGCACTACTTGTTCGAGCTACTCTCTGAAATGACCCATAAAGCTACAAATCGCTCTCTGGATAAAACCTTATAGGCTGAGGAGGAGCTTTTTTCTTTATTTTGTCAGGTTGCCAAGGCTTCTTTACAGAGAAACAACGATCCTCTGGATGCTGCTATATTTTACCTCGCGCTGAAGAAGAAGGCAGTGGTCTGGGGATTGTACAGGTAGGCAGAACTGACAAAATCGTGTGCATGTAATACACATGCAGTCATCACAATATTTGCCCCCTACTCTTAATCAAGAGTAGTTCTGTCAGATTACTGAGGATCTGTGAGACCAGGTCTGTTTTGAATCTGTAACGTCTATCTCTCCAGGTCTCAGAAGAATGCCAAAATGACAGAGTTTTTCCGCAATAACTTCAGCGAGGACCGTTGGAGGAAAGCAGCACTGAAAAATGCGTTCTCTCTGTTGGGAAAGCAGCGGTTCCAGCATTCTGCAGCCTTCTTTCTACTAGCCGGCTCCCTCAAGGATGCTGTGGAGGCAAGTGGAAAATAGACATGACACACTGCTTGCAAGAAGCACTTGTTCCTTCAGCTGCAAGTGCCTCTTGTCAGCCTGCAAAACCCAAGCTGGAAACAATGCTTTCAGTATGAGTAATGTCAAGTGCAGCTCATTTTCATTTATAAAATGTCTGTAGCATTGTACGTGTGCGTTTTTTTCCCAACAATTCACAGTCAAGGGCAGCGTTTGATGATACATTAAAAAGCAGAGAAACCACATTCACAAAAACAGAGCTCGGCACTTGTATTTCTGTAGCATGCGGCATCCTTTTTATCATTGATACAGCTCAATAGATTCCCACAGTGGTGTCTTTGTCAAGAGCTTTTAGCACAGTGCACTGAAGAATTATTGATGTTGGCAGTTGACTCGTGGGTGTTCCTGTCTTTCTTCCTATTTGTGGGAATTTTCAGTGATATGCTGTTACATTTCTAAACCAGCAGCACCGCACTCTTGTTGAAGCTTTGTAAATGGGGTCACTACCTACTACCTTAATTTCATAAAGATATATTTGCATATTTTTTTCTTTTATGCAGGGTTTTTAGAATGGTTGCTGTAGTTTGAAAGATTAATAAAGTATTATTTCTGTCATTTATCAGGTTTAAATTAAGCCACATAAACAAACATCTATTTGCTCACTTTTCAAGAGGTCTGCTTCTGGTCATCTTGTTTGCTTTACCTTTTTATCATCAAGGTTATTTCTGTATAGAAAGTCCCTGAAGCAATGAGTCACATTATTTCATCTGTGTGAGTAACTGGAGCTTCTCTAAGCAGTTTATGGAAATGAGTGTCACCCAGGCAAAGGGCTATCATTGACTTTGTTTAGTCTCTCTGGCTGGGAGGTAGTCTCATTGAAATGCACCTCACACCTTACAAGTCGTGAGCAGCAACAACTTCCAACTATCCACTAACTCTTTGCTGTGTGCACTGAATTTTAATTTTTTTGCATGTTTTTGGTTCCTTTTCAGCAGATAAACAAGGTTGTTACTCCAGAAGATCATCATGTTCTACTAGATTACATTGAGTCCAGAATACACATTATTTGTTTGTTTATGTCTTGTCTTATCTTCCCCCATTCAGTCCTGTACCAAAAGCTCAGAGGCTGTTTTTTAAATGATAACTGACTGTGATATCTTGCTTTATTTCCTCCTGCAGGTGTGTTTAGAGAAAATGCAGGACCTACAGCTTGCCCTTGTGATCTCCAGATTGTATGAGTCTGAGTTCGAGACAGCGTCCACTTACAAAAAGATTCTCCAGAGACATGTTCTGGGACAAGACAAACAGGTGCAGAGTTTAGGCAGAGCTTTCACTGTGGAAAGTTTTTACTGTTGAAAATCATCAGACTACCCGGTGTTGTTTGACTCTGCTGCATTTTATTAATTAACAGAGAGACCATAATAAGCCACTGTAATTCTCTGTGTATGTTAGATTCAAGCCCACCAGGATCCATTCCTGCGGAGCATGGCTCACTGGGTTTTGGAGGACTACAGCAGAGCCTTGGACACTCTACTCGAGCAGCCTGCTAACAACTCAAGATTTGGGTCCTCTGAGAGCAAATGTGATGCTGGTATGTCGGCAGTGTGCTTTATGCTTTTTTCTTTCTTTTTTTTGTGTTACACTTAATGCATAACCCACAAAATTGTAACCCCCTAAGTTCATTATTCCACAATTTTAGTATGAGCAAGCCCACCACTCTATTGTTATGTGCTTGTAAATTGTAGGAAAAGTAATTGCAGCCTACTGCACACAGAAGACCATTGAATTGAAGAAAATATACAAGGCTTGAGTTAAGAATAGATGAAGACCTGAACTTAATATGAACCTGATTTTGACTTTTAAGAGCCAAACCACTCCCAGATTAACATCCCTGTGCTACATGTGTTTCATAAATAATGTTTTCAAAGCCCATTTCATATGCCTACAGAGACAAAAACACTGGTGAACAGAAAGTTTCAAATGGTTGTTATACTTTATAGACTGTGTGCTGTCCTTGCTGGGTTTTCAGTTTGAGTTGTTGCTGGCCCTTTGACATTGTTTATACCTGTAAGAAAAAAGGTGAACGTAATGCATCACTTTTTTGTCCATCAGCTGCTCTCAGTAAGCTTTCAGTATCTGAACTCACAGCGCCACTCTCTGCTTGCCTTTAAGTGGCCACAGTGCTATTTGTCAGAGTCTAAGTGCTCACATAGCTGTGCGCTTCAGTTTGTTTAAAAGTTCAGCAAAGAGTCCGGCTATAGCTATATTTCTGTCTCTGATCCAATGGCACAGCTTGTCCTTGCAGGTCCTGTGCAGAGCCACTGAAAGACATCCATCTCTTTCAATAACGCTGGTCCTATGATCAGAGCAGCTTCTTAGCCGTCGCCGCATATAAAATCCAACTTTCTCTCTCTTTTTACCCAGGTTCCTTTTCTGTGTCTGCTTGTAACCCTGAGGTTTTCAACTTCTACACCTACCTCCGCACCCACCCACTCCTCCTTCGCCGCCATTTTGGCTCCTCAGACAAGGCTAAAGTTGGACTGACTGCAGAGGGTCGCAGGGCGGACTCCATTAGCCTGGAGGAGAGGAGACTGTTTTTCACAGCTGCTTATGCACACCTCCAAGCTGGCTGCCCTATGCTAGCACTTGAAGTCCTCTCCAAGATGCCCAAAGTCCGCAAGTATTCCAAACTCCTCAACCAGGAGGATACGGGCATCACTACCGAACTTAGTGTTGGGAGCAAGACTGGACAAACAGCAGACCCGGATTGGTCTCAGCCGACTCTGAACGGCTACGAGTCAGACGCAAACAGCTTATCCAACAGTCACTCAGATTCAGTGTTCAGCTTTGACTGGAGCCAGCCGTCAATGACGCATCCAGATGAGCCCTTGGAGCTGAAGTGGGACAGTGACAAAGAGGACGAAGAAGAGGATGAGGATGAAGAACAAAATAAAAATGTTAAAAGCAGTAGGACTGCAGACAGGAACAGTGTGTTTCAGGACACGCAGGATGCCATGTCACCACTTATGGAGACAGTGTCGGGGGACGACAGCGAGGACTGCCATGACTTCATAGCTCCATCTAATGACATCCTGGCAGCACAACTAAAGTTTACTGCCTGCCTGAAGATCATGACCAATGAGCTCCGGACGTTGTCAACAGGGTATGAACTGGATGGAGGGAAGCTGCGTAACCAGCTCTATCAGTGGTTGGAGAGAGAGGTAATAACACACTCATATTTACAACACTTTTACAGACGTAAATGCCCAGTCCTAATACACCCCTCATCCCTACCACTTAGCACTTGCCCCTCTGTTTGCATATTCACATTTAGGGGTAGGACGTCCTGATTATTGTTGGGTAGAGGGGCTCCATCCATCCATATAAACATATATACATATGTAAATATATATATATATATATACATACATAAATAAAAATCTAACTTAAAATAACTGTTAGCTTTATGTTGTTTCAATATATTATGGTCCTTTTCCTTTTAACAAGCATAACAAAAGCAATCACTAGTATGTCTTGATTCCATAGCTATCTAGTTAACGTTACATTGTTATTGCTGATTTGTGCATGACACTGTTACATTTAGACATATCTACATGTAACATTTCATCCTTTGATAGCATATATCACCTGAAATTTGAGTTAAGTCCAGGAGCAAAGTTTCTGCACTTTTTGGCTGTCCTCTAAAATCAGTGCTGACTGGCACAGGATGCCAACCTACAGAGCACAGTTAGTAGATTTGCGATTGATATCATGAAATTTAAGTAGTGAACAAAATACATGCACCCTGTAAACCATAAAAATATACCTATAGCCCATGCAAAAGGCAAAACCACAGAAGAAGATCTACTTTATGCATCCTCAAGGAGAAATTAAATTTTTTTCACTCTGACACACACAGGCCAGAAATCCACACACAAACATGCACACATAGGACCTATACATGCATTAAATGGAAAGGTTTCAGAGTGAGGGGGCTGGCCATGTCAGTCACCCTCTGGTTCCCAAGACAAGTCCCTGTGGGCTAAGCTACTGCAGCCCCGTGAAGACAGCATATTAGAAATGTCTGGCAGCGCTCATCACATCTGTTAACGTTAATGCTACCATCAGCAACTACTGATGACGCATCAGAGAAAAGTGGTCGCAATTCCATACAGGAAGATTTTAACCACCATCCCTTGTAACGCTGCTCTGAGGGCCTAAAGGGAACTCGAAAAATAGGGGTGGGGTGAAAGTTAAAAAAATATGGGTCCCTTAAGTACAGATGAAGCAGTATTTCGAGAATATCAACCTTCAGTTTTATAAAACGGGTTAGGCAGGAGGGATTTATTTCTGGGAGGAATTTTATTTGATCATTTAAATGTGGGCGTATCATAACACTAGGACTGATGGTGTTTCGGATAGCACTTATCTTGAAGTGAATAAGTTGCATGATATAGGTGAAGATGTGATCCAAAAAAGTTTAAAAGGAATTTTTCATTTCATCTTGACTTTAAGTGAAATCCATGGTATTTTTTCTCTTTAAATAATGTCATGATATCCATCTGACTGGTGAAGTGTTAGTCTGGGTGCGCCCTTAAGTTCACCGAATAAAACTTTAATAACTTACATAACTCCCACACATCTTTTCTGTCTTCATGTTCACTGTTTCCAGATTTTATCTGTCTGTGTGCACCGTGTCAGTGCATATAAACATCAGATTGGTAATAACTCCAGTGGTTTTCTCCTATTTTTTGCCTTTTCTCTCTTTGTGAATTTGGTGCAATGTTTTGCTTTCACTCCCACATATGGAGGATGAACTCCTTCTCCATACATTGATTTTAAGATTAGATTCTTTTGTATTCTGTTTAACACAGGTGGTGGCTCTCCAGTGTTGCTGCAGCTACAAACCCTGCTTGCCAGAGCTGTCTGTCCAGGGTGATGCCCCAGGTTCTGGGTTGGTGGAGGAGGAACAGGTGGGTGTACGTAGCTGGCAGCTTCTAGATTTGTCAGATGTTTATTTAAAAAAAGCAGTTCAACAACACAGTGTGTCTTGATACAGTTTGAAAAATTGTAAATTGAAAAGATTGTTTCACCCTTTTCCCTGCTCAACCTTTTCTAACATGTTGCTGTAAATTTTTGTCTTTTTCAGTTTCAAAAGCAAAGCTAATTATTACGTACGCTTGCACAGTACACTCATTGTGTACTTACAGATCAAAATTACATTTCAGCGACCCACTGAGTTATTTATTGTAGACAGAACAGATTCATATGCATTGTTTTAAAACATGGACTTTTCTAGCATGTCACTGTGGGCCTTTTGTTTGAACACCAGCCAGCTGGAAAATGCTGTCATATTAACAGGAATGTTGATTGCTTTGTGTATAAAACTAATAAAGTAAAATGTCTTTCTAGCCTGGGAGTCCTCGTGGTGACAGCCAGAGGAGTAGGAGACACTGGCTGCAGAGTAACCAGCACTTACTGAGGATGTTTCTGAGCTACTGCAGCTTGCATGGCTCCCACGGTGGAGGACTGGCCTCTGTGCGCATGGAGCTCATATTGTTGCTTCAAGAGTCTCACCAGGTAATTAAAACTGGCACAGATGCACACTAAAGGCCACAGATAGACAGAGCGTGACAATTCAGTCTGTTTAGTCTGGCTCTGGAACAGCTGCCACTCGAATAATTGCACTAACTAATTTTTAGGTTGGTGGTGAAAATGATAAAGACAGTAAATCTATAAGCCACTTGATTGACAATTCTAGATAGTGGAATTGATACAAATGTTGGTGATCCAATGGATCTTGAGATTTATTTGCTGCCCTTGCTATCTGCTTTGATTTTGTGTTTCTTAACATATAGAGAACGTTGTATGATATATCCAACATCAACATTTTCAGCCTGACATGAGCCAGGTCCTTCAAAATAAAGCACCGGGGGTCATGCTTTGATTTATTTAATCATAAAAATACTTTTTAAAATGTTGAAAATTTTGTTATAAAAGTACTTCATTTAACTTCTTTTTAACCGCATTTTATTAAATTTTATTATAACAGCAGTGTATTCAACTTTATGATATGACAGTAGCTAATTTATTTAACTTCATTGTAACTGCAGGTCACTCAATAATTTCCTATTTTAGTTGATAGCATTAGTTTAAAGGACATTTATTGTTTTTATGTAGTTTATTTGATAGGGATAATGCGAATTAACATAGTACAACTTTTACCTATTACAAACAGGCTATACTAGTTTCAAATTCCTGTCCCTATATATCGTATATCATGGTATAGCCTTAAAATATTGCGATATTTTTTGAGAGCCATATCGCCCAGACTTACCTCAAAGCAAGCAACCTACACACTAAAAATCTCTTTTAATGTTTTATGCAGTGTTTTCCTTTGTGGGGATTTAGCTATTTCAATGCCAGGGCTCGCCTCCCCATGTGCAAATGTTCCACCAAAACAACACTATCCTGGGCGTAGAGCCACCCAAGACAATTATGGTTGTAAAGAAAAACAAACAACCCAGTGTTTTCTTTTTTCTTTTGGTTTAGTGTATAATCATGTCAGCCAGATCGTTCTCCAGTGATGGCACAGGGCGAGATAGTTCCAGCTATGGCATTTTTCATTTATCTTATGAACATTATTAACTGTTTTGTTGCACACAAACTGACAGTAATGTTAAAGAGTTTATGAATGACAGTGTTGTGTGCACTAGAAAGAACCACATGGACAATACATAGAAACTACACAGAAAACACAAACAGTGAGCTTGGTCATATTGCATATATTACAGTAAATATATCAATCTTGCATTTTAGGTCACAATAAACATGAAGTTATATAGATAACTTATAGATAAGATTAATTGTGATCTTATTCAGGGATAGCTGGAAAGGTAATTTGTGGTCCCACTTTTTAAAAAAACATTGTTTCATATTTGCAACCAGGACATTTTCATTACAGACAAGTTTGTAATAAAGGTGGCAAACTTTATCTGTAAGAGTTTCTGAAGAGACCTGCCAACACCAACTAAACATCATTTGTCTTAATTATTACTAATTACAGAAAAATAATGAAATCATTCACACGGATAAGAAGCGCTGCAGTATTATTTAACTTATCACATGTTCTCTATAAGAGGAACGATGCTGAGCAGAAAAGGGGCAAACTGCGAATGAAATCATGAAGCTATCTGACAGCTTGTCTTAATGCAACCAGATTCCCAAGACACACGCGCACTCTCACACACATACACACACATACTCAGACCCACTTTTTGTGTGGTGGCGATTGTCTGCACACCTCCAGCAATGTGCTGACATGTTGTGCTGAATCTCCAGGCTCCTGAGGGAGGTCCTGCCTGAGGCTTACTATTAGAAGGTTGAGTCAAATTTTAGGAGGTAAACAACTCAATGAGGCGGCATGGGAACAATGCTCTTGAATGTTAGCACAGTCGACGAGCGCTGGGAGTTCTGTCTACTCTCTTGCATTGATTTTGAAATAAAAGCAGTTTCTTTTTGTCCCAGCTCTGGTCCCATGATTGTCAAATTTCTCCATTGTTGTCGAGGAAATTTCTGTATTTTTTTTCCCTTTGTCTTAACTTCAATCAGTTTGTAGAGCTTCTGTTAGGGAGGTTAGTGACAACTGAATGTGATTCATCAAACGTGACAAACATAAGCCTGTGGAAGTCTTGCACACAGTCAGGGATCTAGAAAACAAACACAAAAACAGGCACCCCTTTGTTGCCTATCTCTTCTTTGTAGCTCTTTTAATGTCATTCATATGTATACTGGAAAACACAGCATGCACTCTGTAAGTATGGGATCACATACGAGTTATTATGGCTTAGGAATAGTCTCTTATTTCACAGATCAAAGCATCACCTCTTATTTCCCAGATCCCTTTTCTGAGCTGTCCCTTTTACCTCTTATTTTGTGAGTGTACTGTGGTGTCAGTACAACATGCAGTAAAGCATATGTTCCTTTGTAGATGTGATGAGTTAATGAGTGGGTTTTTTATCATCATAAAACACTTCACTTCATTTTTTTCCAAATTCGACTCTGTTTTCATATGTTTTTGTGTGTAAGTGCCTATGGAAACAATAATATTTTTAATTGGTCCAATAATATGCATAAGTGTGCAGACGGCAGCCACGAAACAGGCCTCAATTTTTCTACTCGGGGCATGTTAGCACTGTTTATTTATGTCCTTTAAAAGTTCATATTTTTGCTTGTTTGACAAGCAGTAGCTCCAAAATCACCCTCACCAAATCAACCAGACTGTACCTACTCTGGATTGGTTGAAATGAACATTTCTTTAACCCAGTCAGATACAAAAATATGCCAGCTCTACACATGCTTAAATAACTTTATTTTATTGGAATCTGGTGGGTTTAGCAAAAGCAATTTTGGAGCCATTTCTGCTTAAACATAAGGAATCTTACTCTTTAATAAAAAGGTCTGTCTCTATAGGGAAACATACATATATAATGTTGTTGGATACCTATAATAACAATCTGAGCCTGTCAATGGCAAAAACAAGCACTTTTAGTGAATGTAAATTCACCATAAAGTAGTTACATTGCAGCCTGATTTGTGGCTGTCACTCAATACTGGACCAGTTTCAAAAACTAGGTTCCCACTTGGACAAGTTTATTATACTTAATCAACATTGTCAAACATAATTTTAGTGCACCTGCACACATACTGAAATGACTGAACCCATCTTTCAATATGCTGCTATGATTTCTCTCCACAGGATGACTCCACCCAGTCAGCAGTGACACCATGTTGTCAGCCAGCATCAATCCCTCTGCTGATGGCTTGCACAGCCAACGTAAAAACAGTGGTGGCCAATCCCATCGTCTACCTGACTAACCTGGCTCATGACATCTTGCAGACCATTAATTCACTTGACTCTCCACCACATCCGGATGTGGTTAACAATGAGGTAGGGCAGTCTCTGGACTCATGTTTCTGTTTCTACTTCTCCTACTGTTGATTGCATAAATTTACATTTCGTATTGATAGTAGAGCTTTAAATTTGATCAAACTGACAGATGACAATGATGCTGAGACGTGTGCTATAACTCTGATTTTTCACATTTTACAAATTTTGAGTGTCTCTATCTTAGCAGAAGAAATGCATTATCTTACCTTATTGCAGATATATTGGTATCAATATACTATATCTGACAGCCATAACCAATAAGAAATTGCAGCATAAATATGTAAAATATATGTTTAACGTAGTTTAAAAACAATTACATGTGAATTTTTCAACTGTAAAATATCCCATCCAGTACAACAATACTTTACAAATAAAGATATTAAGCTTTTAGAGATTCAAAAACAAAACTGCTTATTTAAAACAAAAATATCAGTTGATTTATCATTTTTAGAAATAATTAGAACTATTATTAGAACTAAAGTTTGTATTGTTTATCAATGCTAAACAAATGATTTGACATTTAAAGTTGTCTTTGTTCTTTTTGAGGTGTTTAATTTTGTTTGCACACATGCTTCCCAAACATTAATAAATAATAATAAATCCCTTGTATTATTTCAGATCTATGTGATGCACACATTGGCTGCCTCCCTGTCAGCTTGTATATATCAGTGTCTGTGTGATGGGCACACCCACAGGTAAGTGCCTCAAAAAGGAAATTTAAGATAAAGACACAATTCACAATCAGCAGGCAACCTGTCCTTTGGTGGTTGCTTTTTCATAAAAAAAAAAGTTGTATATCTCACATACCCAGTGTTTGAAAAGATGCTTTTATCCAGCCTGCCTCAAAAAGGTTTGAGTTCATAGTGGGTATGTACATTGCAGCATCTCTCCGAGCAAGCTTCTTAAATTCTTTATATGACTTCAAGCGATGCTTAACTTTGATACAACTTATTCAATTTTCCACCACATTCACCTTGACACGTCTCCATTAACAGCACTAGCCGCCACTGGATTATTTATCTATCAAGAGTGATCCGACTTTGTTTTCCTACTCTTAGCATTAGCATTTGAAAGACAAAATGCTGGCAAAAAATAATGTTAATTTGCATCCTTCGCTTGTGTGTGTGTCAGAAGGTTTTTAGACTTATTGGAGCAGAATAATAAGCAATAAGGGGGAAGGGACATGACTACTGGTAACCAAGCAAGAGGGTAATGCTCACATACATCTCAAGTCAAACACTACAAATGTAACACCAAAGTGGAAAATGCTTTTCAGGATGGCTTTTGTGCATGCAAAACCATCTCAGCACATGCTTCAGGCTGTTTTTACACAACGCTATAGTGGTGTGGTGTAAGACATGGAAAGAGACAAACATGCAAACCAAAACTATGACAGTCACTTTTCTGTTTTGATCGTGTTCAGAATGATTTATGAACGCTGCAAGGCTGCCGTTTGTCATTCTTATTGTAAATACTTAATTAGATTTTGGTTTTGACAGATGGGAACAACATTGTTTATTTAAGATGCCTATGTACCATAACTCCCAGTCACTTTGACAACAACCCAGTAGGATTTAAAATTTTGACGGGTGAATGCATGTGTGCGTGTGTGCGTGTGTGCGTGCATGCGTGCGTGCGTGCGTGTGCGTGTGTGTGTGTGTGTGTGTGTGTTTGGCTTACAGCTGTGCTGCTGTGTGAGTTCCTGTCACGGCTCTGCCAGATTGCTTGATTTTGTACAGAATCACTTTTAGTAACGCTTGACCAGACGGCAGTGCTGTGACCCCAGAGAGAGAATTGCTTGTATCAATTACATAATGTGTCAAAAAGGGAGCGTTTTCTTTAAGCTAAGAGAGAGCACATTCATTATTCTCTCAAAGCAAGATCTTTGTATTTCAAACCTCATGCAACTAAGCAATGTGATTAACTGAGTGCTTGGTTTTGTATCATCTTTATCCACCATATACTTTACTTACACACACACACACACACATACACACAGCCATCTATCACATACTGTTGGGAGTTGAACAGCCCAACTAAATTAGCAAGGCTATTTCTAATTTAACATCGTCTTTGTTATGGTAATTATGATATAAACTCTCCTAGTGTGTCGCTGCAGTGGTTTGATGAAGTTGTGCTTCTGTTTTCTTTCTCTTGAATGTGTGAGCGGGAGTGTAAGAGAGCGTGTGAATTTTTTAAAAGGTATTTCAGGATGTAGGTTGCGGGGGATGAGTGTTGCTGCCAAGTTGACAGTGTTTTGATACACGATTCTGCTCTTTTCTCTCTCTGTTATCATGTTGACTTCAGTTTAATCTAGTGAACTGTTCAGTAAACAACTCGTAGGTGCATCCATATGAAGGCTAAAAGTAGTAGTGGCTACTGTACTTCTACATAACAGATTAAATTTGTTGAGAGACAGTGACTGCCACTCCTTATGAATGATGTTCACTTTTTGATTCTGATTGATGTGGAATCAATTGGTTTTTTTTCCACAGAAGCTTAAAAGTGGACTTATGGGACGTTAAAAACTTAATAGACTCCCTGGTGGATTAAACATCCCATATTCTCTGTAATATTTCCTCTGCAACAATCCGAGTGTTTTTTTCTGTGCGTGCATTCAGAGTCACTTGATGTGAAATCTTTAGTACTGGCACTTCCTTCATCATAAAGCCTTTCTTCTCTATTACCAAACAGCATAGATATTAGCTAACCTGAGGTGGAGCCCATTTGTATTTCATGACTTGACAGAGCAGAGCTTGCCAGCGATGCGTCTTAACTTAGAAACATTTTCCCAGAATTCAAAGAAAAAGTTGAAACTTTTAAGGTAAAACCATAAGACATTATATATTTAGGGAACCTGATTTTTAAAGTTCCCCTCCAGACATGTTAAAAGGTTTTTCCACATAGGTAATAAAAAATAATAATAAATGAAAAGGGACTGAAAGCGTATCTACTTTTTCTCTCTCATTAAGAAATTCTCATGGATCTATATAGTAACTGGATACAGAGTTGGAGACTGGGCCTCGTTCATTACTATGAAAGTTGCTCAGTGGCGCATGAAGCCAAAAATTTTGACTTTCTGGGTGTAAAATCACTCTGGAATTGCCGCATCATTGGGCCCATGCACCGGCTACTTTCTGTTTATCCCTCCGCTAACTTAAATGGGTATCAAATGATTTAAGCTCTTCCGGACATTCGAAATGTTATCTGACCAAGTGGATGAAATGCAGATTGTGAAATGAGTCATTTTGCGGGAGTTGTGGCGCTCATAAATATTTAGCTACTGATTTACAGGCATTTCTTTCCCAGTCTAAATCTATGGGAAAAGGTACTTCGCCCAATGGCATCATGTGGTGATCCTATAAGTTGTAGTTACACAGTTTGGCCACTATGTCAAATTTTCTTCAAAGTCCAGTGTGCTTCCTGCCCTCATACTGACCCTGTGCTTTTCTTGTCTTTTTTTTGTTTTTTGTCTCTCCCACAGCCACGTGAACCAGTTCACAGGAGTCGTGTATCAGAGTGTTTTGCTTTCTCAGAAGCAGCCTCTCAGAACTGTAAGCATGGACGAGTCAGTTCAGCCCAACACTTCCCCTGCCCAGTGGCCAGGTAAATCAACCAAACCACAAAAAGAAAAACAAAAAAAAATTATATTTTTCTTAGTCAACAAGCAAAAGACCCGAACCAGTAATGTGTTTGTCTGTGTCTCAGTACTTACAACCTTAAAAAGCCTCCTATCAACGGGTGTTTTAGCATTGTTCTACAAACAATAAACACAATACAGTAGTAATCTGATTCTTGTGCATAAATGTAAAATGCTAATGCTACTGTGATGTCCACATCAAAAAAATAAAAACTTAAACTATAACTTTCCGGAACTTAGGAAAACTTAGTTGTAACTTATAATAAATAAATTAATCAAATGAATTGATAATAATAATAACGATATAAAAACAATAATTAAATACTAACAATTATACATATATTAAAAAATAAGCAATAGGTAGGTGATGATAAGGGCGTGATGAGAAATGAATAAAACTAAATCATGTGTGGAGGTGGGGAACTGGGGGGCCACCTAAATATTTTGGCCAGCTATTTCAAATATCAGTTTTGATAGTCTACACATTTTATATCCTTCTTCAAATGCTGCTGTCTTAGTCTCTTTTGTTCTTTCTCATTCCCTGCTGTCCTTCGTTCTCGTCCCTCTCTCCAGGTATCGCCTCCCTGATTCGCCTGTTGAGCTCAGCTGGCGAGGAGAGTCAGCCAGGCTTAGCTGTGCTGCTCTGTGAGATCCTGACTGCTGTCTTCCTCAGTCTGTTTGTTCACGGCATGGCCACTCACTCCAGCAATGAACTGTTTCGCATCGTGGCCCACCCACTCAACAGCAAGCTCTGGGTGACGGTGTTCGGGGGAGGCGTCCGGACCCCTGTCATCGAGAAACCCAACAGCCCTATAAGAACACCCCCACCAGGTGAGCGGGGTTTAGTTTGGCCAATGTAGTTTTCTTTCTGAGTTCTGTCGGATCTCAGTCTGCCGGAGTGGCTGTCTCTCTGTGGGGTTTTGCTTTTGGAGGTGACCCAGAAGCTAAATCAAATCAGCACTGCTAAATTAATTGGGTCCCAGTCGGTAGGTCATAGTGAAATCCATCAATGTGTTAGTGTGGGAGCTGTTTCCCTCACACTCTGTCTGTGCTTCTCTTTCATGGTTGGCAGAAGAAACCTAATATAATGCAACTTTAACTTTCAAACTACGGTTTCTTTTCTGTGTTTACAAAAATACTGCAATGTTTAATGCAGATATAAGTGAGTACATTTACATGCACAAAATATTTCTGTTTTCCCCTTACTCCAAAAAATGCAATATTCCTACTAAGCTGTTTACATGTCTAATTAAAATAAATATTCTACTAACACAAACTTTTACATGCAGCCGTGCGTACTTTGATTAATGTGCCCTAATATGTCATTTGTCATGTTAAAGTATGGAGAAGTAGATCAGCTGCAGCAGCTTGTCATTTTGCTTCTTTGCATCAAAGTTGGTTTTTTTCAGTTTCCCACCGGTGGTGACTTGTTGGACTCTCTCTTTCCTTCCTTCGCCTTCTTGAAAAGTTTGGTGCTGTGAAATTTGCACATATCTCATAACCTGTCAATATCCAAGTCTTTCATAAAGTTTAAAGTAAAAGTAAAGAAGGTGTGTTTGTTGTGTGTACAGTGTAGGCCTATCCATGTCAATGCACAGCACTGACCGTAAACAGACAAAAGGCTGTGTGTCCGACTGCATTAGAAAAACAGACAGATATTCCGAATTGGCTGTACATGTGCCCAAATAATTCTCCTAAAACCTAAATAATACTAGCATATCCCACGTGTCTTAATCGGAACAGGCTAAAATTTATAATATGTAAATAAAATATGCCGTTAAATAAATAACGGTAAATGTCACAAAATAAAAAATATTTTCTCTTTACAACATACAAATGTAGGAAGATAGCAATTACTCACTCATCTTTTAAGCATTTACGTCTTCAGTAAACCCTGGTGTTTAACAAACGCGCTTTTTCTCTCGACACCCCAGCCTCACCAAGTGGCTCAGACAGGAAGTCCAGACGATTCAGGCTTCTGTCATCACGCAGTGGTTCCAAGGACGAGTCTGGGATAGAGCGGGAGTGCCCGTCCAGTCCAAAGCCTTGCCCTGTAGTGGAACAAGAAGCTACCTCCATCTTTAAAGAACGATTTGTCCCTCCAGAGCTCAGCATTTGGGATTACTTTATCACAAAGGTAGTGCAGAATACTTTTAACATCCCTCAAAAAATCAGTAATTAACAGAAACCTAATGCATTCACTTAAGAATAACATTTCAGCTCTTTTTTCTGAATTAACAAAATTGTTATCTCAGTATCGTGACAAAAGTTTCATGGAAAAAAAATTCTGCTCTTGTTTTTCAGAATTAATGACATAATAATATTGTTAATTCGGAAAAAGAAACAGAATCTTTTCATCATGAAAACTTTTCTCATAATTCTGAGATAAAAAATGTCCTTAAGTCAGATTTTGAAAAAGTGGAAACTTTTTTCTAAGTAAATACATCTCGCTTCTGCAGGGTTTTTCTACCAGCATAATTGTATTTTGTTATGATTATGGTATTAGTTAATATCTCATGAATATAAACTGGCAATTCATAACCATCTAACTATGTTAAATCTGCTATAATATTCAACATGTACTAAAGCTGACAGGTAGTCAATTTAAGCAACAAATAAGAGTTTATTTTTTGCTTTGGTGTTTTTGTAGAGCTAATCAATATGTTGTTGTGTCTTTTAGCCTTCGCTGCCACCGTCAGAAAACAGAATTGAATACGACTCAGAGGAGAGCCAGGGCAGTCAAGATGAAGAGGAAGATGACAATGAATTTGAAGACGTGTTTGACCCCAGCTCTCCGCAAAGAGAGCATTCGAACCACAATTCATACAGGTGACGACACAGCACTAAGTGGATATTACTGCAGGGTGACTCATCTTCACCTCAATTCAGGCTGCCTCGAGTAAACGTGCTAATGTTTACAGCTGTATGTGTCTTTCTATTGACTTTGCTTTAGTCAGTGCTTTGCAATTTTGCTCCACGTCAAACTGAACACACCTTTATGCTCCTAGTTTCTTTGAAGGTAGCTTTGGACCCATTCAGAGTATTTCTGTTCAGAATTGCAATTTGATTTGTTATGCTCTTTTTTCCTCCCAGTTGGTGTTTGATGCGTCTTGCAATGGTTCAGCTGGTGTTGGTCAACCTTAAGTCCTTTTACCCAATGGCAGGATATGATCTATTAGGTAAACACAACAATTCACCACACGCAATGTTCTGCACTGATGTCTGGGGTGTACGTAAGTGCCGCCCCATTTCTCACTGCCTGTCTTGGCTAATCTTGTTTCCTTCTTTTTTCTACTGAACACAGATCTGCCTGTGGGCTCTCCGCTGTGTCATGCTGTGCTGAAGACGCTGCAGCGCTGGGAGCAGGTACTGCAGAAAAGGTTGGAGATCTTCGGGGGGCCCCCCTCCAAGTACATCGCTACCCCCCTCCAGGATGAAATAACCGCACCCGGGCCTGCCCTGCTCAGACACAAGGCCTTGTTTGAACCATCCAACACCCCGTTCAGGTACCACCATGAGCTAAGGATCAGTAACACAAGTCTAAAAAATGTATGAGTAGATTAAAATTTTCTTCAGTTTAGATTGAATTTGAATTAAATTAGTCACCATTAGTGTGTTATTTGGTGTATATGTCTATATTCACTCAGGAAAGCTCGTGTTTTTGCACAGAGAAAGTCAAGTCACTTTTATTTATATAGACCAATATCACAGATCACAAATGGCCCCAAGGGGCTCTACATCCTGTACAGCAAACTAACCCCTCTGCCCATGGACCCTCACAGCAGATACAGACCCCTCCCAACCTCCAAAAAACACTTTTGAATGTGGAAAAAAAAAGTCTTTTAGACAATTCATTTGACAAAACAATTTGTAGAGTGTAAACATATATGAAAAAGGTGGATCTAGAAGAATGTCAAGAAGTCTCTAAGTGTCCACAAACAGCTAAAACAAGAGCGACTCGACCTTCTCTCCACCATGTAACCTGGTAAGAGCATAGGCCACACACATGCACCAAAAGCAGGACTGAAGCACATAATTCACATAGAAAGGAGAAGAAATTGAAACAAGTTAAGCAATTATTCTGAATTTTCTTGGTTTCCCCTTCAAGCCTACAAATATATACTTCAGCTTTTAAAATTCATGAATTACTGATGTGGTTCAATCCATTGCATTAGCCTTCAGCACCAGATATATCTGTACAGCACATCTATACCAATAAAATGTATTTAGTAATTGTTCCTCGAGATCTCCACAGATTCAGAGGTTTATCCCTCAGCTGATTTGATCCTTATTGATTTCCACATGACCCGGGCAGTATGTACTGTGGGAATTTTCTGTCCGAGGAGGACTGTACTGTGCATGTTATGCATTTTTGCCTTGAAAGACTACCTCACCCCCAAAAGATCATTTGTATTTCAATAACTCACCTCGTGTTACATTAACTTTGTAAAGAGAACTTTGTTTTTTTTGTATTCTCATAGTCAGAGTACATTAACAAAAACAGCAATTTTACCTTGCTGAACACAGGGGCTGCAGGGAAACCGCTGTCTTGATCAGCTGATCATTTGTGTTATTGTATGACTTAAGTGAATCTGGTCTAACTATTTAAAAAAATCAAAATCACACAATGACATAAGTAACTAAACTGACTTAGGCAGCAGTAGGCCAGTAGATCTTGTGTTTAATGAAGTAAAATTACTTTTTGTCAATGGAGTCTGGCTTTTAATTAAGTTCCCTGTCAGAACTGTCTGTTCTGAGCATACAACAGGATAATGAGACTTGGTTTGTTCTGCTCAAGTTGGGTGAGAGTTTATAAACTGATGTTTCATACAGATTAGCTTTTGTTAAGCGTGGACCCCTATGACTTAAAGTCATTCAAAATTTTCTTTAGTTTTGGATTATTTGTTGGCTGGAGGCATGCAAAGAAAAGTAAAGCTTTATTCATAAATTTATTGTAACACAAGGTGTATAATTGATGTACAAATGGTCATTTGGGGGTTGATGTATTCCTTTAAGCACCAGTTTTCAGATCAGCACCAATGGCACAAATCCGAAAAGATATCTTCCAACGCATTGTGTTATGCTTCAGTGAACTGATGCAGTTGATTTAATGAGTATTAGTGTTAATATGCAGGAGGTGTTCTATTATTTTCAGGACGAGCCACCATTCAGCGCTGCCTGTGAAGCGCCTGTGGCAGTTTCTGGTCAAGCAGGAAGAAGTGCAGGAGACTTTCATTAGGAACATCTTTACTAAGAAACGGGACCCGAATGAGGTACGCTACATTTATACCATGCCAACCCACTGCATGAACTGCCTACATGTTGCACAGCTAGCACACTGCATTAATTGTCACTGAATAACACATTAACTATTTTGCAAGGATAAAAATCCAAGTGTCTCTTTTTAGCTCCAGGCACACTGCATCATTATTGCTTGTACATCCTTGTTGTGCTTTTTTTGTTCTGCATGCCAACCACATGTATTATTACCGCCTCCAGTTGCACGTTGATGCTTTATTCCAATAATTACACCCTGTTTGATTAACAATAATTAAGTTTCTTTGTTTGATTGCATGGATCATCACTGGTTGTTGTTATATGTTGTGTGTGTTTTGTGCGTGTGTGTGTGACCACCCTTTGCTGCTTCCCAAATCATTAAAGTCGGGTGAGGACCAGCCTGACAATATGAAATGTTCAGGGATGGAGGAGACAGGAAACAATCAGGTACCGCTGCTTCAGATCAATTGTGATTTTGACTTGGGGCGGGATGGGCTAGGTACCAAATCTCAGTACCAACTGAATATATTTGTGACACTAAGTACTGAAAACTCCCAAGACCCAAAATAAGCACAAGGTCATTTTGCAAATCTGTTCTATTAATAAAGGGTAACTTCAATATTTTACAACCTAGACTTTATTTCCCTTTTTTTTTCAGTGACTGCTATGAACATCATTTTTTAAAAATTGGTCCAGTATTGAGCAAGAAGTCTGCAGCCAACACAGGTGAAACAGGCTGTTAAATAATCCCTGCAGGCATTGTTAATGTATTATCACTAAAAGTGCTTGCTTTTGCCACTGACAGGCTCAAATTATTATTATAAAAGTCTGAAAACTTCTGGAAAGGATCCACACAATTTTTAAAACATTTTTTCAGCAGTTTAAGTGTGCACAGTGCCAGCATATTTCCACATCTAACTGCGTGAATTCAGGGTTTATTTCAACCAAAGCAGAGCTGGTGCTTGTGAAACAATGAAAAAAAACGAACAAATAATGATTTTTGTGAGTTCCATTTTGTTTCTGTGGACTTTTAATGAAGTATGTTTTAGTATGATAAAATTACTGGTGGCTTGGTTGATAGCAATTTGGGGGTTTTCTGGTTTAAAAAAAGTATCTTAATCTTAAACAAAAATATCTGTCTCTGTAGGGATCCTTTAAATGATTATGTCAGACATTTACAATAAAAACTTAGCCGGTCAGTTGCAAAAGCAGTTTTGTTGGATGTAAATTTACAGTGAACCATCGGCCACAGGAATTATATTGCAGCCTGATATTAAACTGCTGGCTGATGAACTCCTGCTCAATATTGACCCATTTTAAAAAAATGTTGTCTCCAGTAGTCACCTTAATGCAAAAACATGATAAAATAGTGTCCAGGTTGAGAAAATAAAGTTACCCTTGAAGATACTGGCACTGATATTTGGAGGAAAAAAAATATCAACTAGCTACTTAGCCCTAGAGGTGGGACAGACATTTTTGTGGTAGAGTCCTGGGGATTATAATACTGAAAATATAATGTTTTATTAAAAAAAAAAAAAAAAAAAAAAAATCATGTAATTTGCTTATTTTTGGAGTATATCATTAAAAACAGACTGCAGAAAATACTGTGAGATTATTTCGGTCATGAGTGACAAAAGGAAAAATAAAAACCTGCATGACTGCTTACACCATTTAGCATCACTAGAGCATCACTATACAAGTGGTGTCAGTATCACACCAAAATTAAGTTTGGTTCAGTGTGGAAGCTAAAACTCTAATTGAAATTTAAAGATGATTAGTTATGCATCCCTGCTCTACTGTAAACAAAAATGTGTGATATTTTTATTATTAACAGCAGTATTTCTGATTTGTCAAGACCCATGAGTGTGCTGTATTGTACTCTGCAGATATTGTGAAATTTTGAAACATTTTTTTCATCACCATACTGTTGTGTGGGCGTAACAACTGCACCATTGATTAAATATGAGAACATGCACATGATGTGCCTTGTTTTTGCCTCCTACAGTAGAATAGATGATGTGGCCTGCCACATCTAATCTAAGAGATACAAAAAGTGTGATCCTGACAGAATTACAGTACATATGTTTTCTGGGCTTTGAACTCTGAATGTTCCTGTCAGTGTTTTGTTATTAATCTTACATTTATCTGTCTAAATATTCATGTGAATGTGTACCATGATTCTCAAGTTGCACTGTACATTGATGCTTCATAGGGGTTTCTAATCTTCTGGCGCTCGCTGTGCAAGCTGCTACGTTGTAGCTACTCCATTTGGCTCACTGTTAATTAGCCCGGTCTCTCAGAGGACAAGCTATGAAGCTGAATAGCTTCTGATTAATGGGCCCAACACTGTCGCAGTGAATCTGCGCCCCACAGGGATTATGCGCTCCGCGAAAATGGCAAACCACCACATTTAGATTTCTGCAAGTCAAGTTTTACTTTATTCTTTCTGACAGAAAAAGACGTGGTCTTTTCCCCTTGAATAAATGCTTGAAAGACTTTAATTCAATCTCATGCTCAAAGGATGCCCGCCTCATTTTGAGTAACATCAAAATGGTATATCTCCATACAATATGCATAGATGCAGTATAGCCTGCTTTGCTGCTGCATATATCCCGAAGGACCTCTATGCTACAGTGTGTTTTTGTGCTCATCGCTCAAGGGTTGTTGCGCTGATGCTATCTAATGGCACTAACCCAATTATGTGGTCAAGAGGGTGGTCTGATGCACCTCTTCTAACTTCTAAAGACAAGGCAAACAGTGCAGATATTACACAGTGTAGAAAACAAAGAGTGGGCTCCGCTTGAGCTTTAGCTCCTTTGTAACATTCGCTCTGTTTTCTTCTACAGCAAATCATTTGACACCTCATTTATCAGTCCCTCTCATGGATCTTGTCAGATCATTGGTTCTGTAGCATGAAGGGAAATGTACTGTATCTGAAGTTATGGCTGTTATTTGTCTACAGGAATTGTTTACCAACTATAATGATTGAATCTCCATGGTGGTGATTTGTGTGTATGTGTGTTCGTTCCTTTGTGCAGACTGAGTCAGATTTGGGCTCTCCCGGAGGAAAAGCACGCATCATCCACAAGGAATCAGACATCATCACAGCCTTTGCCATCAACAAGGTACGACTCTGAAACACAGTTGTCACAGAACAATGCAATATACTGTGAGAAAAGCGAAGTGTGTTTTCAACTAATGACTTCATTTGTTTGTCAGTCTGTGTCACCAGTGCTGGTCTTTGCATTTAAACCTCAAAACATCCACCTCCAGGATAATGCATATAATCAATTTTTTCAGTAATGTTATAATTAGTCGGTATTAGGAAGGGTTACACATTTATGGCTTTTTTTCACTTGCCCAGTCAAGTGGGTCAGGAATCTACTTGGTTAAGTGATTTTTTACTTGCCACTATGCAAATTGTTTTATTCATCAGTGGTTATCAAATAACAACAAAGACTGAAGTAAATTGTCATGAAAAATGACCTTGTTTTATCCGCCCTGCAACAAATTGCATAATGCATAGTTTCGCCCACATAACTCTTAATGCTACCCAACTAAACTCCTTTTCCCTGGATAATGGAAGTGCGCACTTGTGCTTTGTTTCTACCCCGCCCCCTCCTACAAACATTTTTTACCCTACCTGCTCTGCACCAAATAGCTGAAAGATAAAGTAAGCAACTCACTTTGAACACAGTGGAGCATATAGCAGTTCAAGAGCCAGATATTTTCCTCAGAATTTGGTGCAAAACAAAAACACAGCTAAAAGGAGAATGAATATTGGACAAGCCAGAGACACAGTATAAATATTAATATTTCTTGATGTGTAAATAGGCAGTGTTTGTAATTTCAATTTCATAAGGTGATAATGTGTCAGTGTTGCGTATCCTCACGTGGCAAAACAAAATCAGTTAATGCTGATTTAAGTAGTTCAAGCCCAGCAGTGCATGGAAACAATGCTTTGTAGTATGGTAAAACAGATGTGCCATGAGCCAAATAAAAGAAAAATCTGGAGTCTGATTTTGAAGTTTTAGGCCATGGCTGATTCAAACGGAATTTTTATGAACAGGAATTCACTTTGACCAGCAGATTCAGAAGCACACAAGTCAAAACAAATATCAAATCCTTTTGGCCAATGGCACAGCTCCTACACCATATCCTCACCCCTTTGATGTTGATGAGCCCACGCGTTCTTTGCTTGATATAGGAAGAGGTTCACACTGTGGAATGTAGCTACTTATTTAAAGGGAAGCTGTGGTGCTGGCGATCAAAGGAAGGTGCACCTCAGGTCATCATTAAAAGCAGAAAGTTGGATGGTTTTGTGACCACAGGCAGAACAGAGTTTGAAAAAACTTTGTCTCACTCTTGTGGACCTTTAACTTGAGCCTCACCTTTGTCCTCTCCGTCACCCAACTTTCCCCACTTCCTATCTCTCTCTGTCTCGCAGGCAAATCGTAATTGTTTAGTTATGGCCTCCACACATGACATTCAGGAGCTGGATGTGTCATCCATCTTGGCCACACAGATCTTGACATGGATCGATGATGATGACGCTGAAGCCAAAGGGTAAGAGAGAAATCGGTGTGTGTTTGCGTGTGCACACTGTACTTGTGGGAGTTCATCCAGAGTAACACCAACTCACTTTTTGCCCTCATACAGAGCTAATCGCGTGTGGGTGTGGGCCAGTGTGATTGGTTCAGTAATGACTGTGTAGGCAGTGTGGATGCATCTGCAGTGTGTTTCTATGTTTGGATGTGCAGCATGATCTACATGTATGTCAGTGTGTGGTGTTAACATTGTCCTGTTTTCTTATTGTTTCTCTAAAAATGCAGACACTGATAACAAAAACAGTTTTCTTAACAAAACAATGCTTACTATTTTCCTCCTCTATCTATTCTAGTCTAACACTGCATTCTAAAATCTTCAAGTATTTCACGCTCTGCACGTCTCAGATCTATTTCTGAACTCAGTGCATAGAGATTAAATTGATATGTATCTTTTGTTATCTCTGTCTTTTTTTAAGGTATTATTCCCTTCAAGATTCCACTATATACGTAATTCTAACTGCATTCCTGCACAAAACTAAGCCCTCATTTTTAAAACTGGATCATTGTACATATTTAAAAAAAATATTTTTTTACTATATATATTTTTCTTGACAGTTTTGCAGTACTTGCTTTTATCTTTTATTTTTTCTTACTATGCTTATTGTTATGTAATCTCCATATTCGATTGTTTTTACTGTAATTTTGTAATGTTGGTCTGTTCTTTACACACAATATCTATTGCACATCTGTCTGTCCTGGGAGAGTGATCCCTCCTCAGTTACTCTATATGAGATTTCTTTCATCTTTATTCACACTGAAGGGATTTTTGGGGGGAGCTTTTCCTTGTCTGCTGTGAGGGTCCAAGGACAGATGATGTCATATGTTGTAAAGCCCTCTTAGGCAAGTTATGAGTTGTGATTTTTAGTTACATAAATAAAATCAAGTTGAACTGATGTGAATAAAAAGATAACTGCACATGCCGAATTTGTGAAACTGTGATAAGATTTTGGTGTTGGAAGTGTTTGTGTTTTTGTTTGTAGTCCGAGTCGTATTGATCATTCACTTCAGAGTGGCAGGTAAACAGTCCATGTGGAGAGGGAGAATACATGGACACAAATGCATTCTTAGCTTTTATTACATATTTCTAAAATCGGCTGCATTCCTACACAGATATCTCTTAATAGTGAGTAGCCAAAATGACTGGAAGAGGAAGTCTTGGCTTGGGTACCTGCTTGTTACACCAGATCTCCTGAAATACTGGCCAGTTCAGAGATTAATTTTCATGCAGAAAACACCAAAGCAAATTCCTTGTATGAATTAAACTGTTTCTTATCATTACTCTGTGTTTGCAGTGTTGCTGGTGATGACTTCCTGGTTGTGCACACACGTGATGACTTTGCTGCACTCCACGGCACCACCCCATATACTCACAGTAGCCCCGGCACGCCCATCAACATGCCATGGCTGGGAGGAGTGCAGACAGGACGGGGTGCAGCTGTGGTGAGATCTAAACCTGGAGTTGTATGTGATTATATTATCTGAGCCATTTGCTTGTCCCTCCTTACTTCTTCTGTTTTAGTGGGTTTTTTGGTTTTGGTTCTTTCCTTTTCTTTTTTCTTTTGTGTGGTTTTTCATCTTTGTCTTGGATTTTGCATGTTTTTCACCATTAACTGCTTACCTTAGGTGGCTGACAACTACTTTCTAAAGCCATATAACTTTGCATCCATAATATGCTGGTCCACACCCACCACACAGTCAATCCAACACAGTGGGAGCAGGGGCCAGAAGGATAGAGGTGATGAGGGGCATCTAGTCAGTAACAGAAAATTAATAAGCAATTATTTGATGAAGACCTAAAAAGAAAACTTTTTTTCAAGCAAAAAGACCAAATTCTCCCTAACTTAAGCTTCCTAATTGTATTTATTTGCTTCCTCTATTTGTCTTGATAAGACGATAAAAGAGCTACACCACGGCTGCATAACTTTAACTTTGCCACCAGAACAAGGCTGTAAAGCCGTGTTGGGCGTGATAAAGATCTTTAGTCCTCATTAGCCACTTGTTAGCAACCATCTTTTTGTTTTGTTTGGGGGTTTCTTGCATTAAAAAAGATTGTAGTTTAAGATTTTGGAGCATCTTTAAATGCAAAACAGTCACTTTTGGATATGCACTACCACAAGGTGATAAAATGACATGAAGAGAAGCTGGTTAGCTGTTCATTGGCTTACCTAAGTGGTATATCTTAGTAAATCGTAGTCTTGAAGTTTAGACATAAATCTGAAAACTACAGTATGTTGTTATCATTCATGATCAGCAGCAGTGTAAACACTGCTTATAGTTCATCTAAACCATCTAAAAGATCAGCAGTGAATACAGTAAAGATTGCCAGATAGGTTTGATCTATTCTTCTCTTCTTTTCTGGAATTAATTGATGCTGTCTGTTACACCGGAGCTGCCCCTCTTTGTACTCAAAGCAAAATCCTCAAAGTAGTTTAAATTACTTTAATTAATAATTCATTTTTTCGTCTCACTTTGCCAAAAGCACCATGGCTGTTAACATTAGCTTCCCTCATTGATTTACAAAGGAACAAAGATGTTGCTGACTACTACAGCTTGAGATACACCAAACCGCTATCATTTTATGCTTTTTTTAATGGAGAAGTCTGTAAAAGCTTTTTTACTGAGCAGAGAAACTTGGCGTTAGCAGTGGGGAGGGAGACTGATTTTATTCTGGTGGTAGCAGTGTCTCTGTATCGAGTCACTTGTGAGTCATGTTTTGTTGATATTAACCAGCTCACTCGTTGCTCTTGATATGCAGACTGGACAGTAAGAGCCACTCTGCATCGTAATTATTTTACCAACCAGTCAGGCAGTGTGCTCAAGGTTGGAGCAGAATACATTTAAAGACAATAATAAATAAAGTCCTTGGCAGACATTGCTGGTAACGTGTGCCTCTCTCGGCCACCCGTCATAATACTGGACAGGATATAGTAACTGAGCTGCAGTATATTACGAAAATTTATGCTGCATGCTGATACAACAACCTTCCATTTATGCTGTAATTTTAATGCAGCATTAAATATGTGCTTTGGCATTATGATTAAGATTTGCATTTTCCTGACCTTTAGGGATTTTAACTACAGATGAGCTCCTCTCAGACGTGCACCTCATTACATAAATGTTGTGGCACTTTTAACATTTACATTAAAGTTAATGGGAGTCCATTAGTAACAAGCCATTAGTTTAACACATAGAGGAAGCTAGCGATGAATGTATTCTGTGTGTGAAAAGGCTTTAGAATAGTGTAACACAGTTTAACTTTGTACTGCTACACAGAGTAATACCTGTCCCTACAAGTGTAGTTTAAAACATGCCCTTTCAGAACGGGTTGATTGCTTGGCCTGCGGTGTTGCTGCTTGCAGTTTTCATTCAGTTTTCAATTAAATTCAGTTTTAATCATAAAGCCCATTATCACAAATCACAATTTGCCTCAGAGGGCTTTACTCCTTAACTCCTGTGGTGTAAAGAAGAATTCGGTTGTAACATTATGAAGCCCCGCAACCACCACTCCACAAAGCCACAGAGAGACGTCTACTTGTTTATTCCAAGTTTATTAATATGCAATGTGTCATTTGTCCAAATCACACCAAATTCAGCACGACAAATCCTGGGGTCCCCAGAAATACACAAGCCAAGTGTGAGGTAGATCAGACAAACGGTTCTCGAGATATTGTAAAGACACAGACAGAGACTCCTTGCTCTGTAGTTAGATTTACCATGATAAAGTTCTGATTCGTTTTCTACAAATGTTGGCATAGTAAACACCTCCTCCTCTTCATCTTCACCTCTTTCTCTCCCAGATGATAAAGAGAAATATCAACAATGTGAGAAGGATGACCTCCCATCCCACACTGCCTTACTGTAAGTAACTCTGATATGTCTGTCAGTAGATTAGAAAAAGGAGATATTCAGACATCATATTTCTCGCGTTAAAAAAAGAGCCTTCAGGGGACGATTACATTCCCAAAAAAAGTTTCACATATAGATATTTAGCAAGTGGCAAAGTTTTGTATTTTTTTCTTATTGTCCCAGTGCTGCTGTTGATTTAGAAAAGGCTGAGTGAGCCCTACTTGTTACAACATTGTATTTTCCAGTCAAACTGCAGGATGGGGATTCAGTTGTGAGGTGTTTGGGCGGAATAATTCCCACTAGGTCGTAAGAACGTCTGTTGAATTGTGTGTGTGTGTGTGTGTGTGTGTGTAATAAACCATTCACCTCATCAATTATAAAAAAGATGATTTTAGGAACAAAGATGCCAAAACCTCATGTTGAGACCAGAATGTGCATCACAAATGAGCTGATGGCGCATTTTATTTTATGTTTTTTTAAATGTTTTTCAGACTTGACAGGAGCTCAGGACGGGAGCGTCAGGATGTTCGAGTGGGGTCACTCCCAGCAGATCATCTGCTTCAGAAGTCCAGGCAACTCCAGAGTCACCAGGATACGATTCAACCACCAGGGGAACAAGGTTACAAAATCAGTCACTTATATTGAGTATATTGAACACTTAACCGTCAATCTATTCTTATTTTTGGAACATAACTGCATTGTGATATCTGTCAGATCCAACAACATTTTCACACTTTGCCATTCAGGCACGATCCACAGTGGGGAGTTTGGCTTCAGCACATTTTGTTCTTTAGCTGAGTGATTCAACTGCTCTGAACTCAGGCACTCGCCTCAAGCTAATAACTCTCTCAGATGGTGCCTCTCCTGTGCCAGTACCATCTTATCTGCCTGTTCTGGCCAAAAGAGTGAAATATGCTTCAGAAAAAAATAAAAATAATTGGAAAGAGAGGACAAGCAGAGCGCTTGATGTTAGTTATGTAAGTGGTGCTTGAACTTATGAGGCCGTTGACGTGTTTTGGAGGATAATTTGAGAACAGTCCAAGTCACCAGAAGGGAGAGAAGGTTCTCAATGGGAGCATAAACACAGGAGAACAGTATGTTTTTGTCTGTCTGATGTAAAATAAGTACTTAATTTCATCTCAGCAAAGTCTGGTATGTGCTCACTGAATGTTTTGTGCAGTTCGGTATCGTCGATGCTGATGGAGGTTTGAGTCTCTGGCAGACCAACACAAGTGGAAACGCACCCAAGCCATACCTGGTAAGAAACTCACTGAGCCGATCAATGAGCTGCCTTTTCTTTCTCCAGCATGTTTGTTTTTAGTTTTGTCTGTCTAGACGTTCTCAGTGTCCTCGTGCTCTCTCCCTGTCATTCTCATTTTTGTTTACTCCTCTGCTGCTTCTCTATTACTGTCACTTTTACTAACCGACTCCTTTGTTTCTCTCTGCCAGACGTTGCAGTGCCACAACAAGACAGCTCACGACTTCGTCTTTGTGGGCTCCTCCTCCCTCATTGCCACTGCAGGTCTTTCAACAGACAACAGGTATGAGAGCTGGAAGGAGAATTTTGTCTCCAGTCTTGACAAAAATTGTCCTCTTCTTTTGAATTCTGTTTCATGAACTTCTAATTAAATGCTGAATCTTTTCTTTACAGCTCCATTGTACTGTGGCCAACAGGGATAATGACATTTTCTTTGATTAAAATGTGTGAATGGAAAGTAATTTGGTCATTTTTTGACTCTACAGGAACGTGTGTCTGTGGGACACTCTGGTGACTCCTGCAAACAGCCTGGTGCATGGTAAGATGCAGCATAAGAAAAACATTTGTTTTAATGACTCTGCACCAGCAACAGCCGTGACCAGAGGCATTATGTTTTTGAGTTGTTCATCTGTGCCATTCTCGTAAACTTGATATCTCAAGAATGACTTTAGGGAATTTCTTCAAATTTGGCTCAAATGTTTACCTGGACTCCAGGATGAACTGATTAGGATTTCTAAACACATTTTGGCCATAACTCCAGACTTGATTCACTAATTATGAAAAAAAACCCTCAAATTTCTAATAGGATAAAAAGACAAAGTGATGAAAGTCAGCTTCAATGTGACATCATAACGTTCTGCAAAAACCCTGCATAATGTTCTGGCCCGTCTTCAAAGTCGTAACTCAGAAGTAGAGGGGAAGACATTTGGTCAGTTATTAAACTGAACACCTTGAAACTGCTGATTGTGTAGATTTTATGTGCTGCCTGGTTGAAGATGCGCATGAAGCATCTGTTCACTCATGAAGTGTGTTTACATGGACATGCATAACATGTTTAGGATCAGGTTGTTGGAGTATTCTGTTTAAGTGATTGAGCATGTAAATAGCATATTCCATTTATGAGGCACCTGAATATGCTAGCTGAAGCACTAAAAGAAACTGGGGCGTATACATGGAATGTGAATAACCTGATTTCTCTGTGCTCATGTAAACACCATATCCCGACCATGATCATAACCAGGATAAGCCTCATAAACAAGTTATTCATGTTCATGTAGAATTTGTAGCCTCTTTGCAGTAACATCCATATTTGAGCAGGATACCCACGATCATTTAAAACCTGAAATAGTCATGGAATCTCACAATCTCATTTTCCAGGCCTGTTAAAATCTTGGAACTAGTGCATACTATTGGAAAAGTCATGGGATTTTGTTGTGTGTAATAAAATGAATTGTCACAGTTCACTTCTGTGAATAATGTTCCACATAAGCGACAAACATAAAGAATTATTAGAGACTGGCAAAGGTTGCTGGTTAGTTTTCATACAATAATTGACATTCAGAGTAAAGTATACCATAAAGTTTTGATTTTTTTTCTCTGAAATTGTGTGGGAACCCTGTTTGAGGCATTGTTTACTGCCATGGCTACAGTTTGTGTTTTCTCGTGTTCCTCCGGCAGTTCAATACAAGCTCATTGGTTTCGCTGATATTGAGCTTCAGGTTATTGTCGTTCTACCGTGTGACGAAGCTCTCTATCAGTCCTCTGTGCTCCTCTGTAAAAACCCTCTCCTTTTGAAGACAGCATGTTTCTCACTGGAAGTTGTTCACTTGAATCATACACAACATTATATTGATAACTTCCATTTTTTTCGAAATAATACACTTAATACCCTTTAATTAAATTCCTTGAAAGTCTTCACTACATTTACTTTATTAGTCTGGATGGACATAGATGTAAACTGCAAACTGCCTGCTGGGACTTTGGAAATTTCTGATGGATGTTATTTGCTATTTTCTGACATTTTATTGGCAGGAGTTAATCAGTTATTAGAAGAAGAATAAAACTTGATTGTTAAAATAAATTTTACTTACAGGCATGATGTCAAGTAATATATTGATGTTAAAAGTTTCAAATGAGTTGTACATCAATTATTGGACGAAGACAGAAAAAAATAATGAATGCATATTTTTGGGACATTTTTGCTTTTTATTAGTTTGTCTGCAGTTTAGAGCAGAAAACGAGGAGAGAGAGAGGAATAATCACCCCTGCCGGGCATGATATGTGGATGATAAATTTATTATATCAGAAAATGATTTAATTAATAGTAAAAACAAGTTTTTGCCCACCATCTTTTTCTTTCCATCCTTAATGCATCTCTCAGTTCTATCCCTTTCCCTCCATCTTATTCTCCGCAATACCTCAACCATTCTCTCTCTCTGTCCTCAGCTTTCTGCTGCCACGACTCCGGTGCTACCGTGCTCTCGATGGCTCCCAGGCAGCAGCTGCTTGTCACAGGTGGGAGGAAGGGCTGGATCAGCGTCCTGGAGCTCGCCCACAGGCACCAGCGTCAGAGCTTCCAGGCGCACGACTCGCCGGTCAAAGCACTGGCTGTCGATCCGACTGAGGACTGCTTCATCAGTGGATCAGCTGAGGGCAACATTAAGGTAGTTTTATTGGTTAATTAATGCAATGCAATACATTTATGCTGAATAAATATGACATTTTGAGAGGTATATTCCAGGGAAGTGAGAGGTCAGGGAGTTTGATAAGACGTTTTTGGAATATATGAATATTTATTAGCATTTGTTGATGACTTTCAAGGTCATTTGCAAGTGAAAACCAGACAGTTTGCTCTGTTAGAGAATCTCCCTGAAAAGCCCCTTTTCTCCTTACTTTTCCAAGTTTCTTGGAAAAGTAAGGAGAAATATATCATAACAGTCATGATCATTACCTTTGCATAAAGTTAACCTGTACCTAACAGAGCGGCCCTGCAGGGTGTTTGGCCTTAAGGTGTGAGTGTCTCTCCCTGCACATCAACAATTAGATGATTGTTACATTTATCCGTGGCAACAGTGAGACTTGTCAAAGTCAGTCAAAATCAACGTGACACTGACAATTAACCACCTGCTCGGGACATCAGCGTGAAGGATGGAGAATGAAGTGTAAGGTGAAAGCTGGGTGACACGGTAAAGGCAAAGGAAAGTGTTTTAACTGAACAGACAGGAGATGTGACCGTCTTATATAATATATTTCCAGAGACAGCAGGTCTTTCATCTTTTTGACTTAAATATGTTGGCGAGGATCACACAGCTGTCACTCCAAGGATGAAGCCACTGCATCACACAGATGTACAAGAAATGGTGCAGTGCACAGCTGCTTGAAATTCAAATGACTTTCTTACTGGGTGATTGCTCACAAAAACCTCCAAAAGCATGTGTGGTGTTACTCATCTGAAGCCATTAATTTTATAATGGCTGATTGAAAATTTAACCTGATTGAGCAGCAAATTTATAAGCTTTTAAAGTGTTTGATGAGAGTCCATGGAAGTGGAAGATTAACTAATATGTACAGACATCAGTCTGTGAAATACCTTATCAAATAATAACGCTCCCAGGGTGGGAATAGCAATCAAACACTACAAGTTACTCTGAGATATTCATGGATCTGTGTTTCACACTGAAGATGTAAATCTTTGAAAACAATTAATAAATGTATAGTTAAAAAGACATCAAGGGCTTAACAGGAGTAAATAATGTATTTGTTGGGAGCTGTGGAACCTTACTAGTATATAGTATATTTGTGACCATATATGTCTTTGGGATCAAATAAGAAATATTACAGGACAAGTTGTATGTTCCTACACGTTTTAATACCTCCATGAAATCCATAACAATCCTGGAAGGTAAAGGTATTATCCCACTTATACAGTAACTTATATGTAACCAAATAAAAAATAACAGAACACACAGTGGGTAATCTCTGCCACTAAGAGCCTCTCAGTCAAAACAGTGGTAAAAGACAGACTTTAATGGGGTGTCAAGGTAGCGTGGGATCATGAGAGTATTCATTATTAAACAACCACCACTGGAGATGAAAATCTATCTGACGTAACTCCAGCAGAAATCATGTTTGTGGATTAAAGTTTTATTCACATTTTGTCATTTCTTCTGCTGAAATAACCGCAAGCAACGTTAGCTAACAGAATGTTAACTGACTAACTTACCATTAGATGAGTTGACTTTTACTGAGTGTAATTCTGTAACATTGTGTGACTCTTTTCTCAAGCGCTGATGTATTATCTGTTGTTTCCTATCTTTCCCCGGAAGTTAAAACAACAAGAGGAGGTAAACGGGATATGACGCCATTGACAGGCAACCAAATGAAAAGCACCATTACTTCAAATAAAATCACAGATTTCTCTGGGTTTGGAACATTGTCAACAATATTTAGGATAATGTAAGCACACAAATATATGTATATGAATGAATGGATTAAATGACTGACTTTATTTTGAACCAAAAATTTAAACATATTATAAACAAACAAACAAAACAAAAGTAGAGTATGCGAAGAAATGAGTAGGTAGAAGTAAAACTTATGTATCCCTACCTCTTTTGCACTTTTTTTCTTTCAACTCATATATTATGTCAACAAATTTAAAGTTTATTTACAAGTGTACAAACAACTATACCCAGTTTACTTACTACCAAATTAAATAAATAAATAACTTTTCCAGAATTATTTACAATCCAAATATCCCCCGGTGTTACAAAATAAATATAAACACCCCAACACAACCTTTAATTCACCATGTAACAATTCTTTATTTTTATTTTATTTATTTTTTTGTTGTTTTTAAAGTGTTTCCTCTGTGTTGTAAGGCAACATCTAGCTACACAGGAGATGGTTTCCGAGGCTAGGAAACCTAAATCCTGAAGTTTAACATTGTGAGAGAAAATGTAGTGATTCTTTAACACAAGTCTTGGATATACTCAGCCTACCAGAATAGAGAATATTGCTTTATCCTGATTTATTATTCAAACTGTCTTTCCAGCTGAGATTACGTTACGTAGCACTGTTCTCTCTCTTCCTCGCTCTGTCACTGACAGTGACAATTCTCCATCTCTTTCCCTCCCTCTGCCATGACTTCTTCTCATCTCTCTTTTTTCTGTTCTGTTTTGTTGACATTTCTCTGTGCAGTCCTCTCCTTTCCACTGCAG
The DNA here is from genome assembly GCF_008729295.1 of Plectropomus leopardus. NCBI lineage: Eukaryota > Metazoa > Chordata > Actinopteri > Perciformes > Serranidae > Plectropomus > Plectropomus leopardus. The sequence continues at coordinate 25,245,077 of NC_056468.1, read as the reverse complement.
CTGTCCCTAGGACCCTGCAGGCTACATACTTCGCCACAGCTAACATGAATTTCTGATGTCCTCTCTTTCTCTCTTTCCTTCTCCTATCTTTCCTTTTTTTTTAGTTGTTACACATGTAACCTCAGTGCAAAGCTCTACGGCGAAGCCTCAGTGTTGCTGTCTTAATCAACTGTTTATAGCTGATGCATTAATTAAGAAGTGCCTGTGAATACCTGTGTCATAAGTATCTGCTTATACTGTCCAGTAACTCAGCATTAAATCCACAGCTTTCAGCTAATTAAGAATTTTCAGTGGCTATAATCCCCCATCGGGTAAGCAAACTTTCTGTTGCTGCTGTTACACAGCTGAAGGACTGTCTCCTCAGCTGCTTTCCTCCCGGCAAATAGTCAGTTCAGCATTAGCCCTGTTAGCACAAGCTAACACAGCAGCAGCTCTTAAATTGTCTCAGCAAACTCACACTGATACCGATACTCCTGCAGCAGTAGTCTTCTAGCAGCGGTCCACGGGGTGCACTGGCTTGTCTAATAAGAAAACAAAAACACTTTTGGTAATTGCATTAAGAGCAGGAAAGTGAGATCTGATCACAAGTGATAACCTGAGGTGCATTCGGAGATGCATTCTAGTGTACAAAAGTACAACAGCAGACTTGAGCTAACCATCAAGATGTATGCAAATAAACAGGCTCTCAGGCTTTGGCTATGCATGCTAGATGACTTGTTCGTAGGATCAATTCTTGACAATCAGGTGTTGTCAGCGCACAATAATGAAAACGGACTATAACCAGAGTTGTTCTTTAATATGCGGCACTGTTTAAAAGAATCTCTTTAACTGTCACCTTCTCCCCAGATCTGGAGCCTGGCCACGCAGTGCCCGCTCTACACCTTCCCAAATGAACACGCACGCCAGTCGCTGTTCAGGAACCTCGGCACAGGTGTCATGCAGATAGAGGTGGGACCAGCCAATCACATCTTCTCCTGTGGCGCTGATGGTACCATGAAGATGAGGGTCCTCCCCAATCGCTTCAGTGTCGTCAACAACAACAACAACCACAGCAACCTCAAGAACGATGTCAAGTTCATCATATAGACAAAAACATAAAAGTAAGGTGTTCTTCAGCTCAATTTAATTACATAATGTGAAGTCGCCAGCACTACTGCTGTGGAAAAACCTGACTGGAATAGTGTCATTGGTTCATTTTCAGGGAACAATGCCGTGATAGAACAATGAATCCAAGTGTTATCAACCAGTGTAAATGAAGAATGAATTTCACGACAACACAATGTGGAATATTTACTGGATTTACAAACTTTCACCAAGTGAAATCCCGTCGTCTGATCAAGAGGCCCAAGAGTGAAACGATCACATCTGCTGCTCTGTGTGGGACACGAGCTCGAGCCGACTAACCACAGGAGCCTCTACAGGCATTTTATACTATGGAAGTGGGCACAGAGTAACAACTGAGGGCACAGTCAATCGTAATAAACGGAGTGAGAGACAGTAAAACAGCTTCAAAATCTCCAAAACAAACTGCCAACTCAGCAAGGGCTGATGCGAGGAGCCTTTTTTTGCACAGGAAGTGAAGGTGAAGAAGGAGCTGTGAAGAGTAACGCTGCAACATTGTTCCTCTTATCCAGTATCACCATATCTATTAGTTTATATTAGCAAAGCAGTCATAATAGTGGAAGCTGAAATCACTGTTCGAGTGTTCAGGTGATAAAATACAGTAGACTGTGTCCACAGTGGATCGTACAGGGACATTCGGTGATCCCTGCAGAGGTTCGAGCATCACCAAAAGACTTTACAACACTGCTGAACTCGCTCAGCACAATGCAGTAAGGCCAGTGGACATCGTACAAAGCACATTATATCCAGTCTCAAGGATTCATGGCGCATTCTTGTGCTCCATATACAGTTTTTACTGCGACCAGAAAATATAGATCAAATCACACTGTTGTTTTACAATAATATCTGGGTAGAACCTCCCCTCAGCATGTTAGATTTAAAATAATTTTACTGCTTTACCTTGCTGTGAGACAGATTTTTCCATCTGGGAAATAGAAGCCTTTATCTCAAAGCCACCAGACTCCACTGACAAAAGCGGTAGTTTTACTTTACAGTACAGTAGCCAGTTGATCGCTGCCTTGATTGGTTTAGGGTGTAAGGTAGTGGCGAGTGGAAAAAATATTCAAAATAAAGCGTAAATGTACAGTGATATAGATTTTTTTTAGGGTGCTAAAATACATTTGTTGCAGCCCCATCTAAAGCGGTTAATCATCTAGCTTTTATGGTTGTAAATCTAGTTTCTCAAAGATTTGCGCAAAGCAACACAGGGTGTGAAAATAAGCACAGCAGAAATATTAGACAGGTCGGACCACAGTGTTTAACTATATATTTTTGCACATTGCAGTTTTGGCTGAAAATGACAACAAAATTAAACAAATATCAACCATCTTCGCAATTAAAATCAATTGCCAGTTTTCTGCCCAGAGGTAATTGTTTTAGTGCGACATCACAGTAATTCAGTGTTAAGTTTGCTCTGTTGGTCGTTTGGTCACTTGGTCCACAAAAATTTCCTCAACCTTTGGCGGCCAGATTTTGCTCCAGAGGACTGAAATTTGGCATCAGACCAACCAGTTTGGTTTGAAAATCAGTGGATCAGGTGTTTGTCTCGATTAAACCACACTTTAAGAATTATAGGACATTTCATATTGCTATTATCATCTCACATTTTGATTTTTGCTGCTTGACTGATGCTCTTTTTTCAGCACAACTTGAGCTGATTCTATAAAGGAGGACAGAATAGATGTGTCATATCTCTTAAATTGAAATCGGTAGTTTTTGGGAAACGTTAGATGAAAAGACACTATTCTCCATTCTTATAGTCACTTAAATGTAAAGCCAGCAGGTGGTTTGCTTAGCCCACCAACCAGGAGCAGTCTTCGAGCTTAAATGACCGTCTGAGTTTAATGAGTCGTACAAAAAACTTCTACGGATTAAATGAGCAAGACACAGCGAGTTTTACAGGTGCTCGCTCAGCTGGTTCCTTGTTTCCGGTCTAAGCTAAGCTAATTAGCAGCTTGCTAAGGCTTCATAGTGGTGTTAATCTTCTCATCTAGCATTAACTCTCTTTCCCAGAACTTCAAAATACTCTTTTAATCAAAACTTGTGACTTATGTTTACGTGTGTGCCACTACCCGGCCTTTTCTTATATTTTATGGACTACCTGAATGCGCCATTTTTCTCACTCTATTTGCACATAAACATGAAGCTAAATTATATGTAGTGTAATGCATATAAGTATAGGAGGCTGGGTGTCAGTAAAGCAGCTCAAGCCTTAATAAGATGTACGATGTTGTTTATCCCGGCCAAGATTAAACCAGTGGTATTATTATTAAGTGTCCTTAATCTCTGACAACTTCTTCTACCATGCTGGCACAGTACTTTAGTACTGTCGGTCCTGATGATATTGATTAATATTGATATTAAATTGCACAAAGTAGCTTTAATTTAAAAGGCCCTTGTTGGGACACAATGAATAATACCTTCTCTGGCTGTGTTTAGTTTTTTGAATATTAAGCTTAAGAACATGTAGCAGGAAACTTTGCTGTTGACAATGGAAAGGGGTTGGGGTGGGGCAGTTAAACAAGTTTTAATTAATTTTGTTGTGGAAATATTCTATTCCAATAACAATGCACTTCCCTTTCATTGACTCCAACCTTTCGTTTTCCATACGGACCATGATTGAGAACTGCCTTGGAAACAATATTGTTTGCCTTGTAGTAACCTCCTTTTTCTCACAGGAATAACCTTCAACTTCATGGTTTTTTTTTAGTTTTTTTTTTTTTTTTTAATCACATACTTGCTTTCTATATCATCCAAATGCAGCACATTGCCTTCAGTTCATGCTTGGAAAATTTTATCTAGGTTGGTGTGTTATAAGATGTGTCTTCCACAGAAATAAGGAAGATACTCGTGAAAACTGTCCTATAGCCGTTTAGTCTGAAGGAGTATAATTCATGAAGCTATCTACCCACAGAACCTTGTTGTGCTGCTGTAGGAAAACAAAATGTACATTAGCTTTGATTTCAGGGAGGACAAACTGAGGAAAACCTTTTAGATGAAGCAGATTTATTGCAGTTATGTATATACATAGATCCATACACTAGGTTTCTCATTATGACTGCATAATCATAGTCGTAGATATGACAAAGGCCACTTGATGAAGAATATCATTCTGTACAAATACAGGTATATTTATGAAATATGTTCATATTTAGGATTATAGACTGAGTGATCAAAAGGTAGATGTAATGTTATTTCCTGCTTTGTTCCTCTTATGGGCTCATCATTTATTTTTTCTCATTTTTTTCCTTATGCGGGCTCAAAGAACCACATTGCTTTTTTTGTTTTCCCCGTATATCGAAGTGGTTGGGAAATCGTGTATTTCTGCAGCAATTGGAGAATTAAATACTTTTTATGAAAGCCAAACTATATGTACTCCTACAGAAACTGGAGAATAAAGTTCATTTTATCAAAGCAAGTGCTTTTTCCCCTAGATAATGCTTTCTTTCGCTTGACAAACAGATCAGTTTGTCGGTGCGCAGCTGTTGCATGAGTACATTAAACACACTCACATTCAGCTCTGACCCCCCCTCCCAAATCTTGCAAATGTGAATTTGATCAGATAATTCTAATTTTATAATAAAGATGTTGTGTAAATCAATGTATTATATACAGAAAATGTACCGATGTAATAAAAAAAAATATGTAACACGAGCAGATCTTTTTATGTAAAATTTTCACACCACATACAGGTCAATTCAAGTGAAACATATTTCAATTATTTCTGATATAAATAACGTTCCACGCTGTGTTTTGAGGCCTTTAGTTTCAAATATTGAGATTTTTTTTGCGAAGATTTTTCACTCTAATTTTTGAACCCTTCAAATTTAAATGTCAGCTATGTTTAATTTTTGTTGCAAAACCTCCAATTTATACCTCTAAAAGATGCAGGGAGGAAACACAGCAACCACCCCCACACTCCCATGGCATTTTTCAAGAATTTTTTTTTTCACTCACTATACTATGACTTATACTGACATTTTTACTCCACACTGTACTATGACGTTTTTAGGCCTTTTTACGTCTTTTTTTATGCTATTTTGAAAGAAAACCTATACTTATGACATATTTATGCTATTTTAGATGACTTTTTTATGCAATTTTGGATGACATACTGTAGTATGACGTGATATTTTGGCAAATACTATAATATGACTTATGCTATTTTGGACAGCAAACTATAATATGACTTTTTTTTGCTATTTTGGATGACATACTATGCAATGATATTTCTGTGAGATTTTGGATGACATACTATACTATGATATTTTACATGACATACTAAAGTTTGACTGTTATTTTGGACGACATACTAGTCTCACAAAAACACATATTATGGCACGTCAAAACATGTCATTATGTCGTATGTAGTATGTTAAAAAACGTCCAAAAAATTAATAATACAGCATGTTGAAAAAACATCTGAAAACAATATAGTATAGCATGTCAACAAAACAGCCAAAAATGTCAAAATACGACATATCGAAAAAACAGCTGAAAACCACATAGTATAGCATGTTGAAAAACAGCCAAAAATGTCAAATGTAACGTCGTAAAAAACACAAAAAACAACATAAAATATTATGTTGATAGCATTGTCTGTCGAAAAAACGACAAACAACATAGTATAGTATGTCAAAAAATGTCAAAATATGACATGTCCAAAAACGTCTGCAAACCACATGGTATAACATGTGGAGACATGTCAAAGTATAACATGTTGAAAAAAACGGCCAAATACTTAATAATACAGCATGTCCAAAAAATTACCAAAAACATCATAGTATAGTTTATTGGAAAATGTCAAAACATGACATGTCGAAAAAATCGTAATATAGCATGTCGATATAACAACCGAAAACAACATAGTGTCATGATTTGGGGGTTTTGTTATACAGTGGACTTTGTTTTGGGGTTTTCTGTTTTCTAGTTATTCCTTTTTTCTAGTTACTGATGTTCAGTTTCCTGTTTTATTTTGGGCCGAATGAGTCATGAGCTGACGCCGCAGCGTGCTTCATGCCTTCTGGCTGGGCAGATGCCCATGGCCCCTGTCCAAGCTCCCTGGGTCCGACCAACCCCTGACCAACCCGAGTCTGGCCCGTGCCTGGGCCGATCCTAGTCCCAGCTCCTGTCCCTGCTCAGGTTGGGCCGCAGCCATCCTCTGCTCTGGTTGGGCTGCTGGTCCCAGACCAGCTCCAGCGGCCTCCTGGCCCGCCCCCCCGAACTGCTCGGCCCGCCTGGTTGGCCTCCTGGCCGCCCCCCTATACTGCTCTGACTGCTTGTTCCCCCTCCGACCCGTTTTTGCCCTGTAGTCCTGCCCTCTTGTTTTTCACCGGACTTCCTCTGCCTTGTTTGCCTCCTCCGAGCCCCCTTCCCCCACCCCGCCTGTTTTGGACTCTTTTGTCTTTGTTTTTGGTTTGCGATGTCTAGGATCCATCCTTTGAGGCAGGGGCTCTGTCATGATTTAGGGGTTTTGTTATACTGTGGACTTTGTTTTGGGGTTTTCTGTAGTCTAGTTTTTCTTTGTTTCTAGTTAATGATGTTCTGTTTCCTGTTTTATTTTGTATTTTCAATCCTCATGTATCACCTGTGCTTCTTCTCTGTGGCTGTGTTCGAAACCGCCTACTACACTAGCAGTACGTACGGATTTGGTCAAAATGTAGTATGCAGTATGCAAACAAAAGCGAAATTCACAGTATGTCAGAAACACCCGGATGTCATACTGATTCGGAAGAAATCCTCAGTATGCATCGGACCAGTCAGCCTAGCCTACTGTTTCCCACAGTTCATTGCGTGGAGAGCGCAACTGTTGTTGTCGTGCCACCAGTGGCTGGAGCCCAGCCATTACACAGCTGGGCAGGCCTAACCCACCCGATGGGGTCCTTGGCTTGCCCTGGTGTTACACTTTATTAATTAGGCTTTGTCAAAATTGTCAAACATGACTTTTATCAGGTATGCTAAAAAGAGTAAAATTATACAGGAGACATGAGCGAAGTTATTTTTATTTTTTAAAGATTATTTCTTTGGCTTTTCATGCCTTTATTATAGTGCAGTTAGAGAGTCACAGGTCAGGGGGAGAGAAAACGGGAATGACACACACGAAAGGACCGTAAGCCGTAATCGAACCTGGGCCGCGGCTAAAAACTTAACCTGTATGGGGCATGAACAAGATACAATCACAAAATTTAAAAGGGAAAGGAAGTTGTCAGTAATGTGAACGTAACGGCGGTACATCTGGTCACTTCCATACGTTACAAAGGCGTTATTCATCTCACAAGCCTTCATCACTATCATCTATATATATCACTTGTTTACTCCATTTTAAACAGTAAATGGATGCTACGCGGTAGCGGTTTTGCTATTGTTTGCTTCCACTTTCAAAAACCGCAAACCAGCCATGCCTGGCTCAGCATACAAAACGGATCAAGCTGAACAGCCATACTGCATACTACTGTCGAACGCAGTATGTAGTATGTAGTGGATACTGCATACTGACTGCAACTGTAGTATGCAGTATGCCGTTTCAAACACAGCCTGAGTCTCCCTGTCTCTGTGTCTCTCTGTGTGTCCCTCTGACTCTGTTTCCCTGATTTGTTTTACCTGTTTTATCAGTCTTGTCTGTCCTTCCCTGTCAGTGTTCCCTGCACACCTCTCTCTGTTCGAGTCTTGTTTGCCCCAGCCAGTCACACCTTCTTTAGTTAACCAGTTCCTGTGTTTCCCTCCTGCTCCTGTGTCCACCTACCCAGCTTTGTCTCATTGTCTTGATTAGTCCCTTTCTGTATATATACCTGTGTTTCCTTTTGACCATTGTCAGTTCATCGGTCTTCCTCGCCATATTCCTGTTGTCCCTGCCGTCCCTTCATTACTATACTTCCTCCTGTGTTCCTGCTCTGTTACTGAGTTCTTTTCATCAACCTGGTTTGTTTCAGTCTAGTTTTTGTTTATGTTATATTTGTACTTTCTATTTTTTCACCTGCTGATTTTCAGCATTAAAGCTCACTTTTAGTTTGTAGTTCTGGCTCCCTTTTTGTTTGTTCTGCATTATGGGACGTAATCCTCATCCTGCCTCGCACATGGCAAAAACAGTATAATATAGCATGTCAAAAAAAGACTGACAAGGACATAGTATAGTATGTTGAAAAATGTCAAAATATGACATGTCCAAAAAACACATAAAATAGCATGTCGAGACACATGATAGTATAGAATATTGAAAAAACGTCCAAAATCATCATAAAATAGTGTGACGAAGAAATTACCAAAAACATCATTGCAATATCTCTCTAAACTCATATTAAACTTTTTTAACTTATGTCAGCCATAATGTCGGTGTGTTCGGACTGCGACTGTAATGTGAAATACTCACAGTTAACAGAAGACATCCAGCGCCTGAAGATAAATATAAAAAATTATTAAAATAATTAAAAATAATTATTAAGCTCCTAAAAAAGCCCTGGTGTCACTGATGGTGTCCACTTCTGCGGCCACCCTTCCCTGGGTTTAGCTCCCTCGCCACTCAAGCCCACCTGCACAGGCCCTCCAGCCTTAACCACCGTCCACACACAGGAGGGCTTCTGAGCACTTGCCACTCTGTCCAGCGGGCGTAGAGTCTTCATCTCCACGCCGATTTTTCTGCATCGTTAACGCCATCATTCACTGTTTCACTGGTGCCACTGTCCCCACCTTCCTGATTTAACATGATTTAACATGTCCCTAAAACAGCTGAAACCCACATAAAATAGCCTGTCAAAACACGCCATAGCATTGGAAGTTGCAATAATTGCCAAAAACACAATAAAATGGCCCATGTTGAAAAAATGACCCAATAAGCAAGGCTATAGTAAGGCAAAAATTTCAAAACATGACATGTCCCAAAAACTACTGAAAACAGCTGAAAACTGACTAAAATAGCGTGCTTCGACATACTATAGCATAGAATGTTGCTAAAAAGTGAAAAGACACGATAAAATGGCATGTCGAAAAAATTACACAAAAGCAAGGCTATGGTAAGGCAAAAATGTGAAAAATGACATGTCCAAAAAACTACTGAAAACAGCTGAAAACTGCATAAAATAGCATACCAACACATTTCTTAGCATAGAATTTTTAAATAATCGCCAAAAACACAACAAAATGGCATATGGAAAAAATGATACAAGAAGCAAGGCTATAGTAAGGCAAAAATGTCAAAAAATGACATGTCCCAAAAACTGCTAAAAACAGTTGAAAACTGCATAAAATAGCATGCCGAGAAATGCCATAGCATAGAATATTGCAAAAATGGCCAAAAAGACGATAAAATGGCATGTTTTGAAAAAAATGACCCAAAAAAAAAAAAACAGCAAGGCTATAGTATGGCAAAAATGTCAAAAAATGACATGTCCCAAAAACTGCTAAAAACAGCTGAAAACTGCATAAAATAGCATGCCGAGAAACTGCCATAGCATAGAATATTGCAAAAATGGCCAAAAAACGATAAAATGGCATGTTGAAAAAATGACCCAAAAAAAAGCAAGGCTATAGTATGGCAAAAATGTCAAAAAATGACATGTCCCAAAAACTGCTAAAAACAGCTTGAAAACTGCATAAAATAGCATGCCGAGAAATGCCATAGCATAGAATATTGCAAAAAAAAAAAATGGCCAAAAACAACGATAAAATGGCATGTTGAAAAAATGACCCAAAAAGCAAGGCTATAGTATGGCAAAAATGTCAAAAAATGACATGTCCCAAAAACTGCTAAAAACAGCTGAAAACTGCATAAAATAGCATGCCGAGAAATGCCATAGCATAGAATATTGCAAAAATGGCCAAAAAACGATAAAATGGCATGTTGAAAAAATGACCCAAAAAAAAAGCAAGGCTATAGTATGGCAAAAATGTCAAAAAATGACATGTCCCAAAAACTGCTAAAAAACAGCTGAAAACTGCATAAAATAGCATGCTTAGAACATCATAGCATAGAATGTTGCAAAATGGCAAAAAACACATAAAATGGCATGTTGAAAAAAATGACCCAAAAAAAACTGCAAGGCTATAGTATGGCAAAAATGTCAAAAAATGACATGTCCCAAAAACTGCTAAAAACAGTTGAAAAACTGCTGCATAAAAATAGCATGCCGAGAAAACCATAGCATAGAATATTGCAAAAATGGCCAAAAAGACGATAAAATGGCATGTTGAAAAAATGACCCAAAAAAGCAAGGCTATAGTATGGCAAAAATGTCAAAAAATGACATGTCCAAAAACTGCTAAAAACAGCTGAAAAACTGCATAAAATAGCATGCCGAAAATCCATAGTGTTGCATAGAATATTGCAAAAAAATGGCCAAAAAGACGATAAAATGGCATGTTGAAAAAAATGACCCAAAAAGCAAAGGCTATAGTATGGCAAAAATGTCAAAAAATGACATGTCCAAAAAACTGCTAAAAACAGTTGAAAACTGCATAAAATAGCATGCCGAGAAATGCCATAGCATAGAATATTGCAAAAATGGCCAAAAAGACATAAAATGGCATGTTGAAAAAATGACCCAAAAAGCAAGGCTATAGTAAGGCAAAAATGTCAAAAAATGACATGTCCCAAAAACTGCTAAAAAAAACAGCTGAAAACTGCATATAAAATAGCATGCCGAGAAATGCCATAGCATAGAATATTGCAAAAATGGCCAAAAAACGATAAAATATGGCATGTTGAAAAAAAATGACCCAAAAAAAAGCAAGGCTATAGTAAGGCAAAAATGTCAAAAAATGACATGTCCCAAAAACTGCTAAAAACAGCTGAAAACTGCATAAAATAGCATGCCGAAACTCATGCCATAGCATAGAATATTGCAAAAAAGCCAAAAAAAACAATAAAAATGGCATGTTGAAAAAATGACCCAAAAAGCAAGGCTATAGTAAGGCAAAAATGTCAAAAAATGACATGTCCCAAAAACTGCTAAAAACAGTTGAAAACTGCATAAAATAGCATGCCGAGAAATGCCATAGCATAGAATATTGCAAAAATGGCCAAAAAGACAATAAAATGGCATGTTGAAAAAATGACCCAAAAAGCAAGGCTATAGTAAGGCAAAAATGTCAAAAAATGACATGTCCCAAAAACTGCTAAAAACAGCTGAAAACTGCATAAAATAGCATGCCGAGAGAAATGCCATAGCATAGAATATTGCAAAAATGGCCAAAAAGACAATAAAATGGCATGTTGAAAAAATGACCCAAAAAGCAAGGCTATAGTAAGGCAAAAATGTCAAAAAATGACATGTCCCAAAAACTGCTAAAAACAGTTGAAAACTGCATAAAATAGCATGCCGAGAAATGCCATAGCATAGAATATTGCAAAAATGGCCAAAAAGACGATAAAATGGCATGTTGAAAAAATGACCCAAAAAGCAAGGCTATAGTAAGGCAAAAATGTCAAAAAATGACATGTCCCAAAAAACTGCTAAAAACAGCTGAAAACTGCATAAAATAGCATGCTGAGAAATGCCATAGCATAGAATATTGCAAAAAAAATGGCCAAAAAAGACAATAAAATGGCATGTTGAAAAAATGACCCAAAAAGCAAGGCTATAGTAAGGCAAAAATGTCAAAAAATGACATGTCCCAAAAACTGCTAAAAAAACAGTGCGAAAAAATGACCCAAAAAATGGCCAAAAAGTTTAGAATAGCTTTGCCGTGACACACCATAGCATTGAAAAATGCAAAAAATGACATGTCCAATAAGACTATAAAAAGCTGGCATGTCGAAAAAATGACCGAAAATGCAATACTATAGTATGGCGAAAAATGTCAAAAAATTTACGTCCCAAAAACAACTGAAAACCACATAAAATCGGCTTGAAAAAACGACTGAAAAAGCAATACTATAGTATGGTAAAAATGTCAAAATTGGACGTGTCACAAAAATTGCTGAAATTGCTGCTAGAACACCCATGCTGAGACACGCCATTGCATAGAATGTTGCAAAAATGGCTAAAAACAACATAATTTTGAAAAATGTTGAAAAAAAGGCTATAGTAAGCAAAATGTAATACTATGTGTCCCAAAAATGTCAAAAATATGACATGGCAAAAAAAAATAGCTGCCGAAACCACATATTATAATATGCCGAGACACATCATAGTATAATGGTGAAAAAAACAGCCAAAAGCATTATAATATAGCATATCAAAAATAACACTGAAAATTACATAGTATAGTATATAAAAAATGTCAAAATATGACATGTCAAAAACAGCTTAAAAACACAAAGTAGAGAATGTCTAGACAAGTCATAGCATGGCATGTCGGAAAAAAAAAACCCAAAGTTATAATTTAGCATGTCAAAAAAAACGACTGAAAAGGACATTGTATAATGTCCAAGAATGTCAAAATATGACATGTCAAAAAAACAGCTGAAATCCACATAATATAGTATGCTGAGATATGTCATAAAATGTCGAAAAAAGGCAAAAAATGTCATAACATAGCATGTCAAAAAATGACCAAAAACGACATAGTATAGTATGTCGAAAAATGACAAAATATGAAATGTGGAGGAAAAGGCTGAAAACCACATAGTATAGCACGTTTAAGACATTTCATTGTATAGCATATTGAAAAAATGTCCGATAACTCCTTGTGGCTCTTATTACCAATAGAGAAAACTTAAATGTTTCCTGTCACATTCTATGAACTATATTCATCTGTAGCTTAGTCATTGATGCATTTCTTCTCTGACAGTCAAATCAGATCAAAACCTGTCATCCTGTGGTGTGTCCTGTGTTTAAATTTAAAACAATTTCCCTGCAACTCTTCATTTCCTGCACTAGTCTACAACAGTATTGAGGGTGTAGAGAACAGCATAACTTCTTCTATAACTGCCAACAGACCACCATCACGCCCACTTAGAGAATTGGTGAAATCAAAGTAAGGCTGTGACACCGGGCCCCCAAGAAAGTAAATCCGCCCCTGATAAAAACAGAAACAATATGGAGCAGCTGGATAAGAGACCAGCTGTGTGTTGTCACATTTATAAAGAATTCAATCTAAACTCTGACTTTTGAACCGCTAATCCTATCAACATGCTTTAAAACGGAGAATCTAAGCTTTCCACTGATATCAGATTTGTCCAACTATAACACATCCTTGATGTGCCCTGTTCAGACATCTAGAGGCTCTGCAGTGAGCGTGGTTACATCATCGATTTCTGCGCATTGATTCGCCAGGGAAACCCACGTGTTCAGCCCTCTGAGCCAAACAGCGAGGGCTGTGACGCCTTCATCCCGCCTGTATCCCGATTGGTTGAAACCTCAACGTCATGTGTTCTTACCGGAAATTTGAACACTTGGAGGGAAAACGAGAGGAAGTAAGTGCGTTTGTTTACATGGAAACATGCCTCAAAATAACAGCGTAGCTAGACAGAGCTACAACGACCAGTTTGGAGATATCAGGTGAGTGACTTATTTTTTGACTGTGTAGGCCACTTTAAGTGGATTTTTTTTGTACGATGAGTGACTTAAATGTGCGCCACATTGACTATGCCTGCTGCTCACGCCCGGGTGTATTTGTTTACCAAAGTGACTTTGATGTTGTCTTTTGTATTTTATAGGAAACTGCAGCGTCTTGAAAACTTTGCGAGGGGTCGTAAAACACAGGCGCTTTGACCAAGACAAAGGGTACCTCGCTTCCATTTAAAGAAAAAAGCTGAATGCACTTAGTATTGCCGAATGGGATCAAAATGTGATCGGCCATAATAGGAGCAATACTTTTGTACTACTTTGTTTTCAGCTGCTGGAAGCGAGGAGAGCTGTCTTGGTCAAAGCAGACATGGATGTTTATACGACCCCGAAGACAGCAAAGACACATTTCAAGCATCATGAGCAGCAGCATAGTCAATGTGGCGCACATTTAAGTCACTCATCGTACAAAGAAATCCACTTAAAGTGGCCTACACAGTCAAAAAATAAGTCACTCACCTGATGTCTCCAAACAGGTCGTTGTCCTGCCTGTCCTCGCGCTGCATCAGCTGTGTGTGGTGACGATCAGCTGCGGCGCCGCGAGGCCGCTCGTTAAAAACAAAAACAGATTCCAGCGCCTCTTCAACTGTCCGACGTCATTTTGCCATCTTGGTCTTGCTTTATGCTGAGCTCTGTCTTGCTACGCTGTTATTTTGAGGCATGTTTCCATGTAAACAAACGCACTTCCTCTCGTTTTCCCTCCAAATGTTCAAATTTCCGGTAAGAACACGTGACGTTGAGGTTTCATCCAATCGGGATACAGGAGGCGGGACAAAGGCGTCACAGCCCTCGTTGTTTGGCTCAGAGGGCTGAACACGTGGGTTTCCCTGGCGAATCAATGCGCAGAAATTGATGATGTAACCACGCTCGCTGCAGAGCCTCTAGATGTCTGAACAGGGCACATCAAGTATGTGTTATAGTTGGACAAATCTGATATCAGTGGAAAGCTTAGATTCTCCACTTAACGTGATATTTTAAAGCATGTTGATAGAATTAGCGGTTCAAAAGTCAGACTTTACATACAATTATAGACCCTCAATACTATTATAGACTAGAGTTGGTGATGAAGAGTTGCAGGAAAATTGTTTTAAATTACATTTAAACACAGGAACACCACAGGATGACAGGTTTTTATCCACTTTGGCAGTCAGAGAGGAAATACATTGATGAATAAGCTGTAGATGAATACAGTTAAATATAATGTGAATGGGGAAACATTTCAGTTTTCTCTATTGGTTGGTAATAAGATCAACAAGGAGGTCCCTCCTTCCTGTCTCTCAACCCAACTTCATGTATTCAACGGTCTCTTTAGCTCTGTGCTTTGAACAGTGAAATGAAATGCAGTGAAATTTCACCTGTCCCAGGTAGGGCTGGGCAATAAATCGAATCTATCGATTAATTCGAATTTGTGGTACAGGGCGATTTTTAAAAATGAAAATCTCAATTTCTGCGTCCACCATACACTCCCTCCCTTTATTTTTTACTGCTAAAAACAAAAGCAAAACTTGCTTTGAGTAATTTCGTTGTCATTTGTATTTAGTTTTAAAGAAGGAAAAAAACATTGATTAAAATTCATTAAAATCGTAAAATAAGTTTGGTGTAAAAAAACAAAATGGAACATTTTATCTTTACACCATTTCACCCAGCCCTAGTCCCAGGTAAGAGACTTAAATCAGCAACCTCAGGCACACTAACCGCCTGACTTACCCACAGAGCCAAACCTCCAGACACTAAGCTCTAAAAAAAAAAAAAGCATAATAATAATTACTTCAATTTCAATAGGGTCCTTGCACCGTTTTGTTTGTTCCCAATCACCTACATTCAACTGCTTCAAGAAATAACTCAGCAAAAATACAGGATTGGATTGCAGGGTGGGAGTTCCACGCAAGATGGTTGCAAGATTTTAGCTAACTGGCAGCTTTTCACCTAACTTTGCCAACATTCATGACATACATTATCATAACTGCTCATATAATGTGATGTTCATTTCATATATGCAGAATTTCATAGTGAAAACTAAGCTACTAGCAAACCAATTTTAATGTTTTTATTCATGTATTTATTTATTGTTAGCCAATACATTATGCAATCAACACTGAATTCAAAATTAAATGTTTAAACAAAAGTTATCTCTGAAAGCTTTCTTTGTCTGAGTGAGAGGAAATAACCCTCAATACCAGCAGACTGTTTGGCCAGGACTCAAAAGGCTTCCTAAATGTTGCTGTTGCTTGTAGTACTTGTGGACACTCTTTCACAGTCAGAGTTTGTGTACTCGCTGTATGTTAGGACGAGGTGTGTGATGTTTTTGGCTGCATGAGGTGCTTCAGGGCAGCGATCTGCTCTCACTGATGTCAGATATGGGTTTCTTTAATCATGAATGTTAACAGTCTAGGCAGAATGATCAGATCTCGGGAAAATCTAAATTGAGCATTGATGACCTGTAATGTGAATGTAGCCAAAGTGATACAATAAAAAAAAAACCATATCTTTTATCATCTCTGTACAGTTTATGACTTCAGTAAAAGTCAATTCACATTAGAAAATTAATTCTGACGTAGCTTTAAGTCTACCAGCTGAACGTTTGCCTACACTCATGAATCAGAAGAATAAAAGCCGACAAATGGAGAGAGGTGGTAGGTTGGTTAGTCGGTGAGAAAGTCATCTGACTGGTTGGCTGAGGAGCTCACAGCTTGGCGTAGTCCTTCAGGATGACCTCCAGCTTCTGACTCAGCATGATGTTCCCTTTAACCTTCAGCAAGCCGGAGAAGAAGGCCTAAGAAAACAACAAAGACATCCTGGATTTATTTTTTTTTTTTTTCAAGAAAGCCACAAAATCTCCTCTGATTCTCAAGATGGTTTGGCCGTTTTTCAAGTACGCAGGGAGTAAAAACAGGGCCAAGACACCTGCAGCTAACACAACAACTACAAATGAAAAAGCAACAAGCCGCGGCTAAAGGGAGTATGTGACCCTTGATGCTCTGGCAGCAGAACAATAAAAAAATGTTCATATTTATAAGGTCCAGAGCTGAGAGGTGCAGCTGAAAAGTCTTTATCTAGTGAACTGAACTGCAGATGCCGTGTGTCGCTTTCCCCGGCAAAAATCAATCAGGAGACGGCGGTTATGACGACCCTGGGTGACAGTTAGCAGAAACTCCTTTTTAACTTCAACTTATCTCTCTCAAAGCTGCTCCTTTCATCGTCAGAGAGGAAGGAGAAAGACAGAGCCTGAGGGACCTTCAGCACCGCAGCCTGTTGATGCTCTTTGTGAAGAGCGCACACACACACACGTACACTGGCCTCAGATCAATATCAAGCGCTCCAGGAAACACATAAATTCTGTGCAGTGATGGCCACTCCCTCTGACAGATGAGATGCTATGGACATAACAAGTAGCGTCGATTGATTACCCGCGCTGAGTGCTCTCTGAACTTGGTTTGATGGATCATTTTATTTCCCTCTTTTCCGACATGATGAGATCAAGAGAGAAGTCATTACAGA
The DNA here is from genome assembly GCF_008729295.1 of Plectropomus leopardus. Lineage (NCBI taxonomy): Eukaryota > Metazoa > Chordata > Actinopteri > Perciformes > Serranidae > Plectropomus > Plectropomus leopardus. Next base: position 25,227,957 of record NC_056468.1, on the reverse strand, counting down.
ACGAAGGGCTCTTCAAAGGCACTTTGGCCTTAATTAAAATGTACAAGATGGGATTTTAAAACTGGATTTAAAATATGAGGCTACATTTTACCAAAAGAAAAAACATCTGTTATAAACTTTATCTAAAATGCTCCCTTTGTGAGGATACTGTAAAAATCTGGTTAAAAGATGTAAGGCTGTTCCCAGCACAGCATGTAAATAAGCCTTTCAACAAATTTGATTCATTCTAGCTAAATAGGTTTGACTCCTTGTTTGTTACCTTCTGAGGGTTGAGTTTCCCCTGCACCACCTCCATGAAGTCTTTATCCGACACAGTGAAGGTCACATCCGCTTTCCCGCTGTAAGGGCCTTTGTGCAAGGAACCGCTGCCGTTCTTCAGGTCAATGGCTGGAAAAAGGAAAAGTGCAGGCAGAGGTTGAAGATGGAATAAATCAGAAACACTTTACAAATATTACTTGGTTAGTTGGCTCTGCTTTTAAACTTACGTGTCTATTGAGTTATTCTGCCTTTAGCGACAATGTCCCACGCTGTACCGAATAGCTCCAAGCTTCATACATAACGTTGACATTCAAATTCTAAATTCTATCATTTGAATGATGCTCAGCATTTTTTTTTTTTTTTTTGCATGTCTATTCATTAAGTTTAAAGTCAGCGTTTCTACATGGCTGCAGATTAAGATTAAGCTACAGTAATATAATTTGTATACTACAATTTGTAGAATTGGATTCCAGTGGTGGCTCAAAGGATGACTTCAGACTCATGTGGTCAACACATTTCCAAGGACTCCAGAGTTTTGTCAAATCCAAAAGTCAACATTTACTGAAACTAGAAGTACCGCTCGTGCTGTATGCCTCCGCGAATCTGTCAAGTTGAAGTCACAGTTCACATTCATGTCTGTCTTGACTCATGCTATGTAGCCATGGAGGCAGACAATTCTTCAAATACAAATGTTGATGCAAAAAAGCTTCAAATTCAGGGTGTATCTGATCCACAACCAGCATATTTTTTTCTGGAACGGTTCTCCTCTCATTCCCACGATCTCCTACCACTAAAATAACGCCGCTGACTAGAGGAGGCTGGTAGAGTTGATGTAACAAAATCCAAAGTGTAAAGTTTGTATGCAAATACTGTTTATCAGTATGGATTATATACTCTGCACATATGGCACCTTTAAGCTTGTGTTTCTAAAGTTATGTAAGAATTGTTTATGTGTCATATTTCTTTAAGATAATTTGGTGTAATATTTTCCACCAGGTGCAAGATGGGAAATAATCTCAAAGGGAATGTGGTTGTAATCTTGCAAATAGGGACCCTGCAAGATCCTGTTTTTAAAGTTTTTAAAAAGACTTATTTTTAAAATTATTTTTATGTATGGCAGGAATTACAAAATCTGGGCTGGTACTTTAAAATGTCTTCTTTTTCTACAGGTTTCCAAAGGTTTTAAGTAAAATAAACATTGTAAATTCTAATTCTGACATACCACGATCTGCCTCACTTTATCTTATCCTAATTCCTGTTGGACAACAGAGAGTTGAACTGGTGTTTTTCCCCACAATGCAATGCATTTGTAAACCATTCAGTGCACTTACTCCACTGTGCAGCGCTCTTGCCGTCGTTGACGATCTCCCAACTGAACACAGCATTCACCTTCTTGACCAACTCAGAGCCAACGTCTTTAATACGACGCCCGATCTCTGCAAACACCAGATCACTCCGAAGATCCCCTCCCTGCACAAACGTAGCGAGAACAGAAACACTCTTTGTGTCCATTTTCACCACACAGATTTTTAAAAGTACATCTTTTAAACTTTTTATATAATTTGTCACTGCTTTCTTTCATTATTAATACACTTTTTAAAATTTTATTTGGCTTTTTGCCTTCATTTGATCGGACAGTTCTCAGCATAAAAAGGGAAGAGAAGGGGGATGACATGACGTAAATGGCCACAAGTTGGCCGCTGCAGCAAGGACATGGCCTTTGTACACTGGATACCTGCTCTACCAGGGGAGCAATTATTTTTTATTTTTAACAGAACAGAATGATCCCTGATAAATGACCATTTGCATGTACAAGAAATATAAATATATCAAAAGTAAAAAGAAAAAAGAAACTAACTAACAAACATTCAAAATAGAATTTTCTTTACATTTTTATGAATCTACAGAACTACAATAAAATGAGCTTCAGAGTTCAATGAAAGATTGTTTTGAAGTTTTTGAAAGGAACATTTTCATTCTGACGTACTTGAGTGAGATTTTCTGAAGAAGCCTCTGATGCACCATGTAAATCCACATAGGCCCCAGCGAGCACAATGGCATCTGTCTCCTTCACCTGGATGAAAGAAAAGAGTGCTGATCTGATACATAGTGAACATTCACAAAAAAACAGTCAGTCACCCACAAATCTGTGGTGATGACTGTAATCCAAACTGATGCTAGATACTGACTTTGCACTGGATGTGAATTCTGTTGCCTTCCTTCCACATCTCAGTTTGCAGTGACTGACCCGGCATCACCGGCTTTGCAAAGCGAACCTGAGAAAAAGAGACTAGATGAAGAGACAGCAGTGTAGTCGATGGATCTGTAACTAAATCATTTTATAACATTTAACCTGACCTCATATAAACCACATGAATCAAACCTTTAAGCATCATAGTTTCAGCTGAAAAATCCCTAAATTAATGTGACCAATTCTCCTGAATTACTCAAACATGCCAATGAATAACAAACTCATTCATTCAAGTGGTTCTTGCATGAGGCCCAATGACACTTAAAATAAATGTCAGGGTTTCAATCATAAGTGAAGCTTACCTTGATAGCCTTGAATCTGGAGGGGTCGTTGTCGGCAAACTGCTTGAGGACATGTCTTGCAGCGAAGCCAAACGAGCACAAGCCATGAAGGATGGGAGCCTGGAAGCCTGCAGCCAAAGAGCATTTTGAGTTTGGCATGTTTCAATGCAGCTTTTTATCAAAGTTTTTAACTCTTATAAAAAGGACTACATTTTAATACTGATGTCTCTATATGACCAACTTGAGTAAACAAGACCATTGGTGAGCAGATTGGATATTTCTATATAGTTATTCTTAATGCCCCAACTCCAATCTCCATAAAATCCGATGAAAAATTTACAGCACAGACTGGAGAAGTCAGTGTTTTCATTTTCTCAGGCAACGTTTCATGGTGAGTAGTATGTTAGCAAGTTCAAAGGAAACAAGAAGAGATTTGTCTTTAGAGAATTTAAATTTTGATGTTATGATTTTTGGCTTGTGGCTGATACGGAGGACTGATCAGCAAAAAAAAAAAAAAAAAAAAATGAACTGACTGAGGAACAAAAAAAGCTATAAGGGACAACGATAGAGCACTAGGGCTAGTCACCAGTAATCAATACCTTTCAGGTATGGAGCAGAATAACCCAAACATCTGGAGCTTTTGACACCTGTATTAGATCCTTTTTTGAGAGGGTCTGATCCCAGACCATAGACTGTATATAAAGATGGATGCCTCCACTTACTCCTGCTATGCTTATGTGAGGCTAAAATATCCCTGATACTGGCGCTGCCATCTTGCACAGGTGATGTCATTGAGAGCTGGAGTCTGCGCAGTAGCGATATCCATGGTGGGGAAGTTCCCGCAAAAACATCCGTGCGACCAATCGCGAGCAGGCCCATTGAATGCCAGCACATGGACGGGCACACGCAGATATTAATCATGGTGGAAAAGCCCCTTTTTGTCTAATTTAATAACTCATTAAAACAAAAGTGATCATAAAAACAAACACTTGAACAAACATCAGGGTAGGGCCGCTTGATTATGGCAAAAATCATAGGAAATCAGGATTGTTTTGGTCAACATTGAAATCACAATTATTTACCATGATTACTCATTGACTTTGTTAACATGATGCATTTATTGAACATAAAACTTCTTTAAACAGTTGAACTTTAATTTGTTGAATAATGTTTACTACTCTGCTGTAAAGGGGCATTTTAACATGGGGGTGTATGGGGATTCACTCTGTTTATGCAGCCATAAGATGAACTGCAATTTTTGGCACTTCCACATTTGATTCATTTTTTAGCCTTGGAGGTTGCCGCTTGGCGTTGGGGAATGTGAACTTCCTTCTATGAAACACTACCACTTTTGTCCACAGCAGGCCGCCAAAATCATCACATTTAAGTTCGTTATGTGTTAAAGTATTAATGACATTCAAACACATAATTTGAACTAAAATCCCAAGGAAAGATGAGCCTTGACCAAAGTAAATTCAGAATATTTTGATGGAAAATGACGCCCATCAGACCACAACAGATGAACAGACTCTCACCTCCCATGGCAGCAAAGCTGGGGTCTATATGAAGAGGGTTCCAGTCTCCACTCAACCGGTACAGGGCCGCCTGTAACCGCGGGGGAAACAGATATTGTTTAGATCTATATCTAATTCATGAACCCCTGAACTTTTCATACACAGATGTGGGATGAAATTAAATTATTATGAAGGCAATAGAAGAGATACCTAAAATAAGATGTCTTTGAAGTGATACAGTTGCAGTCATTTAAATTGCTCAAGGGATCTCGTTTTTTATTCTCCCTTTCTTTTTTTATTCTCTGCTGCATCGTACAGTCAGAGTGCGAAAACTTTGTTCAACACTTCTTCATATTTGGTCTAAAATGCTAAACTTATTTCAGAAGCACAAAACAATATGTCCTATTTTCACCCACATATCATCAATGCAGCTGATTTATTCTGCAGCTGAACCCACACAGACACACTCACTTGGTCTCTTGTGGTCGAATCAATCACCACAGCATCTGGTGCCCGTTTAGGTGGGGGCAGAGCAGCCTGAAGGAAATAAAACAAATCAAATATGAGGCAGCAATAACACCCGATGTCTTGTTTCGTAACTCAAACATGGAATACGTACTTTTGCTTTCTCAGAGGTTCTCTTCCCTCCGAATCCTCCAGCTCCGACCACAAACACTGAAAACTGGTTGTAGCAGATCAGCTCATCTCCGCTGTAGGTGTTCACTGTACAGAAGCACAAATGTGGCATTATATAAATATATAATTACGGCATTACTCTTACCAAAACTGCATCTTCCCATCAGTCTCATCTAAATGCAACAACTGCTGCTCTGTTTAAGGAAAACTGGCACATCTTTTCTGGTTTTAATCTACATTATACAACATTTGAACTGCAATTTTTAAGTTCCTTCTAAAAGGCTTTTCCAGAGACTTTCAGCCCAACCATAACCTGGCCATCTTCGGTTGCTCTGCACAGACCTTTGAGCTGCTGTTAGATATGCAGATTGCTCTGCGCTCAGTAATGGTGGTTGCTAAGGAACTTATTCTCCTCACCTGAAAGTCTAACTCTGGAAAGGCTGCATCCAAACAAACATACAAAACACATTTGAAAGGATTTCGGGGCCTTTCCTGGCACAGTCTCATATTACTAATAAATCCATACAGACTCTAACCTGCCCGGCTACATGAGCTGGTCTAGTGTTTATCTTGATTAATTTATTCATGTTACTTAAACTTTGAGATATTATTATTGTCACAACATCTTTGAAAGACCATTTATTTAGACTTGTAAACTGGTTGACAGTCTTTTCATTTTGTCTGCTTGTGTTCCAGTTTTCCTTGTTTTGTTTTGTATGTCTTTTCAACTTAAACTGATCAGCCAAACACATAAAAACCACTGACAGGTGAAGTGAATAACATTGATCGCCTTGTTACAATGCAATGTTCTGCTGAGAAACCTTGGGTCCTGTTATTTTTGTGAATAAAACTTGACATGCACCACTCATTCAAACACCACTGCAGACCAAGCATGCCTCCTCATAGCAACAACACTCTCCCCAGTAGGACAATGAGTCATGCCGCACCACAAAAACAGCTCAGGAATGGCCCGAGGAACTTGATAAAGAGCTCAAGGTGTTGACCTGAGCTCCAAATTCCCCAAATCCCAATCTGATCGTGTATCTGTGGAGCGTACCGTACCCCAGAGGTCCTGTGTCCATGCCTCGATAAGTATGATCAATGGTGTGGCATCCTTGGTCCCATTTGTTCAGAAGAAATCAGATTAGATTTCGGCTATCGGGTTGGATCAGATCTTGAAAATGGGTTTGCTTTAATGTAAAAAAGGATTCTGCAACAGGATTAGATCACATAATCCGTTCTTGTTTTTTATCCAGACTGAACCTACGTGCATTTCGGGAACAAATAATAATAAAATAAAACTGTAATAAAACTGATAAATAATATAATATATATAATAATAAATATATATATATTATATATGTGTGTGTGTGTGTGTGTGTGTGTGTGTGTGTGTGTATATTCATTTGTATTGTATATGCATCGTGCATTGTCCTGCTGGGGGGAATCATTGCCATCAAAAAGTGCCCCTGCCAAAAAGGTGCGTACTTGGTCGGCAAAAGTGTTTATTGTTTATGTGGTGGAGCGTGTCAGGTGGCATCATTAAGGATGCTTGATATGGACTTTTTCCATTACTATTTTGTACTCAATAAGCTTTAGGCCAATGTCTCAGCATGTTTAAGGACGCAACATGATGTTGATTAAGAAGGGACAAAAGTAACACAATAATTACGTTAGTATCCCTTGCCTGGCAATCACATACAATTCTACATATAATGACACAACCTGTGACAATAAACACAGTGAGGAGGACGCCTATTTCAGCCACATTTTCTCATTACAGCACATTCATAGAAAAATTAGAGCAGGAGGAAACAACCACATGGAAGCAGATTGTGAAGAGACAATTAGCGGCTGTCAGAGGGAATCAAATCCAGACTGCTCTTAACATACTAGCTGGTTCATTTCATTAGGTCACTTCAAAATATAACCAGGCATAAAGACAAACAAAGCTTCTTCTGCAGGACGCTACTGTGATGTGTTGTCTCACCCAGAAATAACTTTGCTCTCACTCTAGGAGGATAACGGGGGCTGACTGGTTTAGTGTGTATAAAGAAATTACATCCCTGTGTGAATCCTCAGGGAATCTCAGGTCCCATGTTATTTGTTTTAAGTCGGATTAATTATAGATCAGAGCGTTTCTAATATCATCTGTCTCTATGGGATTGTCAAACAAAAATATGAGCCGTTCTCAGTCCATTATTTCAATCCCTGCAGACACAGACTGAAAATTAACTTTCATTAATTCAGCCTGAGAGGCAACTTTCAGGAAAAGACACATTAAAGTGATGAAAACAAATGAATGTGGAATAAATACACTATATGATAAAAGTTCTGCACCCTGAAGGGGAAAGAAACTCACCATCCAAGAGGATGACAGCTCCAGATCCTTTGTCCAAAATGTCTGCTATCTTGGCCTCAGAGATTAGAGTACCTGAAAAAAAAATTGGTCCATTTACATTCTACTTAAACAAAGTATTGTACTTTAGTCCTCTAAGCACTTAATATTACGAAACTCCATGTGTACTTTCTGACATGACTGCCTGAGTGTATCATTATGCTCAAGTCACAGACTGTTTAAGAAATCCATCCAAGTGTACTGAGCAACACTAAGTGCAGTTTTGAAGGTATTTCCACAAACCTCAAAGACTCTTGAAATGCCTCCTTGGTTCATTGGAGTTGAAAAAATTAAGCACTAAACTGTATTACCAATTTTAATAATTGCTTGAGTCAGTTTTTAAGAGGAATAGCAAACATTTGATGCCTCCAGCTTCTCCAATGTTAAGATTCACCATTTTAAAGGGAAAATTCTCCCCTAAATAAGTAAAAGACACATTTTTCGTCTTACCTGTAGTACTATTTATCAATCTGGATTGTTTTTGAGTGAGATGCACAGTACTAAAGATATCGGCTGTAGAGATGTCTGCTTTCTCTCAAATAAAATGTAACTCTATGGCACTCAGTTTGCGGTGGCCCGGGGGATCCCCAGGGTCCTGGTTGAAAACCACTGCTATAGGATATATACGTATAATCATACAGTTAAATATCTATCATGGCTTAAGAGTAAAAATGGCCAGAATCAGAAATCCTATACACTTGGAGGCATCATAAAAAAGGATTTCCAAAGACCTAAAGACTCCGTTTAAAGTCTAAACTATCTATTAAACTCAGACTGCTCCCACTTTTATGGCGTACAGTAACATAAATCCAGGTAAAATGATTCAGTGAGGCTCTAAAACAGCACTTATTGAACTTATAATAATGTAAAATCGACAGTAATTGCATTAAGTGCTTATATGCAGTAAATTGCATGTACTTTAACAGCATAAAATGTAATACCTGAGGTTGGTAGAGGTTTATAAAGCTCCAGAAACTGCTCTCCATGCAATACCTGACACAAAACATTAGAACAGCTGTGATATATAATCATACCTGAAAGCCGCATTAGCATGAGTAATGTGTGCAAGACAGTGTGAAATATACCATATGGATACAAATATGCATATGCACAACAATATCAAACACATTCACACACACGAACACAGACTTTTTGACATTACATGTGTGTGTTTTCTGACCTGTGTGAAGTCTATGTTGAGTCCAGGGATTGAGCTCAGACCGCCATCCATCATAGCTGCCTGGGAGGGAATGACCCCGAAGGTAGGGAGGCAGCTGAAGTGTTCATGGCCTTCATACAGGAACCTATGTGAAGATGTTAGGAGTTACTGAGCAGTCAAAAATCACACTTGCATGGGCACGTGTTTGGAAGCATGAATCGATCTTAGTGCTTTGTTTCTACATGCAGGTAAAGTAAATAATTTCTTTCAGTTCAATTTCACACAGGTTGACTTTTCAGACCCCTCAGGGCAGTCACAGTCTTAAGAGTAAACACACACCGTTACACACCTGAGATGGTCTGGGTCCTTGGTGGACATGCCGACCCCCAGCGCGTACAGGATACACTGGGTGTGGCTGAAGTTGAAGGTGGACGGTGGTAATTTGCGTCCCACTGCCTCAGCCTGAGAGGAGACAGGAGAGGATTTTAGTGTCGACTTTGTCAGCTTTTTCGACTTAACAACGTATTGAGGGCAGAATATGAAAAAGGTATCCTGTAATTTAGACCGAGAAAATGAATATGCAATTTTAAGGGTTTGCAGAAAAGTAATAGGGTTCACAGCACGGTAGATTAGCTCCACAGCTCAAGCCCTGAATACAAATGCTTCAATAAACACTGCACATACAGTCAGAGCGAATTAATCAGTCTTACAATATCATATAGGTGAAACATGGGCACTGAGAGAATAAACAATCAATCTTTGCCTATAGGGCACATTTCTTATCAGTTAAAGAGTGCTTTTAAGCGATGCTAATGGCATGGCTTTAAGGATGGCAATGTCATTCGGTCAGCTGATTCACCACGTTGAACAGCAACTGTAACATGGATTGCCATAAAATTGTGTGCTGACATTCAAGGTCATCAGAGGATGACACCTGCTGACTTTGGTGATTCCCCAACTTTTCCTCTAGCGCCACCAGTAAGTAAAGTTTTCACTTATTCTACAAAATAACAAAGCATCTACTGAATGGACTGGAATGGATATTCATGGTTCCCAGATGAAGAATCCTATTGACTTGGTGATTCCTTGACAACCCAAAAACAATGTATAGAGTCATGCAGAAGTAATCCCTCTCAATCATCACCTATGTTACACTAGAAGTCAGCATGGTGGTGTATTTTTCTACAGAGACTCTGCCATCTGCCTCTGTTTTCTTATTAAGTATTACTTTCTGTGTTCTGGATGTCAATGGGCACACTCCCACAGCGCTCATGTGAGGTCGGGTAGTAAAAGTAAAGTAAAAGTAAGCAATACCATGCCTTTAACAATGCCATGGTGAACATGTGAATTCTATGCATGTATTAAGTAAAAGTAAAAGCTTCTCGAATGGCTGAAGAGTCTTAGACTTGTTAGAAGACAAAAAAAAGAGTAAGAGCAATATAAGAGCACATGGGGATAGTATTAGTATTTTAAAAACAAATTAGCTTTTTAAAGTTTTATACGCTTTTTGAATATACTAAGGGTGTCAAAAACACATTCAAAGGTTAAATGTAATTGGGAGTCCAACAGAGCCAACGAGCCTTGCCCAAGCCCATTTGGACCATCAATTCTAAATGAATATGAGTTTGAATATGGGTGCAAAGTGTCAATGGTTTTTGTGCATACTTAATCCCTTTAACATTTTCGTAAAATGAAGGGGCCGACTTCTTGCCAGGGAAAAAAATCCCACCAAATATCCTGAACATCAAAGGAATTTTGTCCCAAACTTGTCATGCATTTGGGGGTATATGGGGCCCATCTGGCCACACGTGAGCAAAATCACTGAAGAATTTTGCCAGTTCTGGCATATGTGCAATCTAGGTTTTTGATTTTTCAAGTTTTCATGCATTTCAAGCCCCTTTAAAACTCTGACTGCACAGAACAAATAATAATCTTTACAAAAACAAACAGACTCCTCGCACTCAACTCACAACTGAATATACTGTGGGGGTCATGGAAGAAAACAAGTTAGAAATTACAAACATAACAAAAGCAAACAAAAGCAATAATACCAAAAAAAATGCAACAAGAATTTGTATGATCGCCTGTTTTTTTTAATCGTCAGCAGTAATTTGTTTGAGGACCTGTGGGATCTCACAGAGTTAAGAGGAATCAGCAGTTAAGAAATGTACTCCTGGGCCGGACTAGGTAGAGCTTTGTTTGTGATCAGCACAAAATTAAATCGGATCCTGAAGTTAACTCGTGGCCAGGGCAGAGAGGCCAGAAATGGAGCGATGTTCGATTTGCACTTCTGTTAAAGAGCAGCCTGAAAACAGGCTGAACAGAGCATTACAGTAATCGAGCGTTAATGACACAAAGTCATGAATGCCTTTTAAAGCTTAGGAAGGTGGAGCCCTTAGTTGTATTGTAAATGTTTTAAAACCCTTATAAGTCCCAGATCCTCTGGCAGAGCTGTCTGTACTTCAGGACTCAAACTGGTCATGAATTTTCTATCACGACTCTGACGGGATCTGGAAAAACCTGCACCAATGGAACTCATTACAAAATAAAGACCATCTTTTTAAATTCTTAACACTTGTTTTTACAATTAATTGAATATTTATTTAACTGCCTTTGATGTCTTGCTTATTTCTTTTGGTCTTTTTCTTATTGTTATCTTATAGTTCCCCTCGCTCAGCGAATCACCCACTGAGGAAACAACTTTGGTAATTGGTAGCTCTGTTTTGTGAAACGTGAAGTTTATGACACCAGTGGCCATAGTAAAATACATCCCTGGGGCCAGGGCGGGCGATGTCGAGTAAAATTTGAAACTGCTGACTAAGGCTAAGCCCAAATTTGGAAAGATTGTATCCACGTCGGCAGTAACGACACCCAGTTATGCCAATTGGAGGTCACCAAAATTAACATAGAATCGGTGTGTTTGTTTGCAAAAACAATGTTGGACACCGTTATTTTTTCTGGAACCCTCCCCAGTCTGACCAGTGATGACATGTTTAGTCGCATGTCATCATTCAACTGCTGGCTGTCGAGGTGGTGTCCAGCAAACAATGTGGGCTTCATAGATAATTGGCAAACTTTTTTGGGAAAACCCAGTCTGGGGATGGCATCCATCCCACTGTGGATGGAGCAACTCTCCTCTCTAGGAATCTGGCCTAGTTTATTAGGCTCAAAGCCATGACGGTCCAGAGTTAGGACCAGGGGGCAGAGTCGCAGTCTTACACGCTTCTCTGAGCTTCCTCCAGTACAGTCACACACCCACAGTGTAATAAAACGGTGTCTGTCCCTCAACCACTTAAATTGTTTGAATCTAAAATAAATAAAAAGGGAGATGTACAAGAAAATCTCATAAAAATTAACACATCTTCTGTCAAAGAGCATCATAACAGGAGAATTAAATGCAGACATTTGAACATTAGATCCCTCTGGTCTAAAGCTCTTTTAGTCAACGGTTTTATTTCATTACTGTAATAACGACATCTATTTCATGTCTGTCCGTCCTGGAAGAGGGATCCCTCCTCAGTCGCTTTTCCTGAGGTTTCTACCATTTTTTTCCCCTCATTATGGGCTTTAGAATCAAAACTGTTCAGCGAGAGTGCTGCAGCCAACAGCAAAAAACATGCTGCAATGTAACATTTATGGTCAACTGTGCACAACCAATTTACATCCACTTATTATTAAGTTGTGTTATTATATTATAAGTGTCTGACAATGTAATGGAAATGATCCCTACAGAGACAGAACTTTTTGTTAAAGAGTTAGAGAAAAAGAAGAAAGAAAAAAACACCCATCAATTTGGGCTATTGTTGTAATAGGATATTCTTCATAGACTTTTTAAATAATAAGGGCGGAAGTCTAACCTGGTGACGAGGAAATGAATGAATCATAAATCACACTTCATTCAAAGCCAACAGAAATAAACTAAAACTCATGAAAGCCTTTTTGGTTAATCTTCCCACTGTTTCAACAATCACCAACTTTGGTTTGGTTGAAATCCACCCTTAATTCACCAAGTTACACATGAAAATATGCTGTCTCTACACACAAACACACTAAAATTACTGTCAACTTCAATGGAGTCTGGTGGGACTGGTATCCACAATTTCAGGGCTGTTTCTGGTTTAAAACAGGTTCTTACTCATCCATCTCGGTAGAGTCTTTTACATAATGTCAGAGAATTAAATTAACAATCAGAACCTGTCAGCGACACACACAAAAACAAGCACTTTTGGTGGATGTAAATTGAAGATGTGCAAATGCTCAGTGATTACATTGCAGCCTGTTTTGCAGCTGCCAGCTGCAGCAGTATTGCTCAATACTGGACCATTTTCAAAAACCGTCGTTCCCATTAGTCACTCAGACACTAAAACATAAGAAAATAGGGTCCTAATTGAAAAATACCAAACTAACCCTATAAGTGGCTGGGTCAAATGGAGAAGCAGGAGGGGTGAAGGGGGAGATGACTTTTCGAGGACATTAAATCCACCTCTACAAGCCAGAGTCCAGCTGGTTTCTTTGTGTCACTTATGTTATTAAATCAGAGAAATGATCTATAACGAGATATTTCTGGCCCTCAAATCTAGTCTCATTCATATATCCAGTGAAGCACACAATAAACATACATCTTTGACAACATTACAGACAAAGAGGTCTTGCGGTTTCTCATTTGTGATATTAACAACCACTGTTTTTAATTAAAAGATGTGGGAGATATTCTGGTTTCGGAACAATTCCAATGTCCCTCAAACTGGGGATTTAATGTAATACGCTCAGACACAAACACACAGCATGTACAGAGATCTAAGCTACAATTGAGAAGCTGGAACAAAAAATAATGTAGGTGTAAAGTCAAATCAGTAAGCTACTTGGGGGTATGAGGAAAAAATATTTTGCGTTAAAAACAAGGGCTTGCAGCAAAAGTTATTTCTTTTTTGGAAGCATCATGGTGGCCTAGTGTTTCAACATGTTCACCAAGTAATGGCAACATCCACGGATCAAGAGCGGTGGGATGTTACCCACCATCCCTTTCCTAACTTTTCGTCTGATCTATTCTACAGACAATATATTCTTATTTATATATATGTATGTAAATAAGTTGTTTCCTCTCCTTCATCTGCTGTTTCATGTAAAACTTTTTTGAAATTTTGTTAATGTTACTCGAAATTAGGAATGCAACAAAATTTTTAAATGATCAATTACTTTGACAAATCTATTCTCAATTAACTTATTAATTGTTTGGTCTTTGAAAAATTAGAATGGTGAAAAATGTTGATCACAATTTCCCGAAGCTGAAGAAAATATATTCGTAGTGCTCATTTTGTCCAACCAATTGTCCCAAACCCAAAGATATTATTTTACTATCGCAAAAGACAGAGAAAAGCAGCAAAGTCTCAAAATCCAGAGGTTGAGAATATGGCATGTTGAGTTATTTTTGCTTGAAAAATGACATAAATGATCAATCAATTATAAAAATAGTTATCAGCCTGTCGTTCATCTTGCTACTTATCAAATAAATTGACTAACTGTTTTAGCTCTGCTTGAAATGTAAAATTTATATTCACAGTGGGCATTATTCATGTTTTCTTTATGGTTTTATATGTCTTACCAACAAATGTCTTGCTGTATTTCTGATATTTGACATACAGCAAAGTCTTAACTCCGATGTGAGTTGAACCAAATATGTCATGAACCAACACAAAACCTTTCACCACATTTATACCTCACATGAAGATGTATTTTTGACTTGAATTTGCATAAATGTTACACGTAGAGATCACAACCGTGAGCACATGGTGTGAATGCAAAGAGCACTGCTAACCTTGGAAGACCTAATGTGATAATATGCAAGACAATGAAATAAATATAATCACAGCAGTAGAGCAGTGTGGCGTAATTAAACAATACATGCGCCATACCAAGACGACAAGGACAGAGACACACTTACAACTAAATCACCACTTGTGTAGCACTACACAAGTACACAAATACACTAAAACACACACACACACACACACAGCTAAGTCAGTTGAGGACACAATGGTGATGTTTGTCTTGAGGCTACATTGTGACTCTGTTCCAAATCTCCAGTCCAGACAGCCACACACACACACAACACACACACACAACACACACACACACACACACACACACACACAAACACACATACACATACACACACACACACACACACTCCCAGAGACACAGCGGAGACCAGAGAGGATACCCGAGACAGAGTGTACATCATTTAACATTTCAGGTACTGAATCATGATACTATTGAAGCAGGCTAGTGAGTAATATTAACGGCTCACAGGATGTAAAAGAGTTATCAGGAATGAGCAACACACCATTTTAAATGTCTGGTTTCTACCTTACACAGACTCAGAGACAGAAGAAGTAAATTGTCTGCTCTATTTACATATAGGCTCAATCGGACATTACACGGACCTTGTACTAGGGAGCTGGCAGGATAAAGTCCATTTAATGTCCAGTCCACTTGATTTGGACATTTGCAGTCTCACAGACATCTCCTACGGGAAATGTCGAAATAATTTCAGGTTTCCAGTGCATGTGTGAAAGGGGCTCCAAAAATAAAATTATATGAAAGTGTAGTTCATCATCCAGTATTATTGACGTTTTCATGCATTTAAAACAGAAGTGACAGCAGAAAGTATAACAATTATGCAAATAGTTGATCAACATAAACTGTTTCAAACTTGACAGCATAATCAGTCTAAATGGCCCCTTCTGTTTTTCCTGTTGGCATGTTTTGCAGTTTATGTGAATGACATTAGCTGAGTAAATATGGACCCATGCTGTTGCCTAGCGATGCAATGCCAGTGAAATATGTCAGCATGTTTTTACACTGCGTCATGTGCCAAACACCTGGTTTGTGTGACATGCAATTTATAGTTTGTTTTATTCTGTTTTATTTTCTACTTTTTGTTTCTGCATGTTCCCTGGTAGGATTAAAGTTCCTGTCCTTTGTTCAGTTTTTTTTATTTGTTTGCTTTGTGAATGTTTGGGAATGCATGTTATCAGTAGGTCGTTATACAAAAAATTAAAACCCTAACAAACCAAACCAATAGACCAGGTTCCGGGGTGCCCAGCCGCTCACCTGGTAGAGCAGGTACCCCATGTACAAAGACTCTGTCCTTGCTTCATCCCCTCTCTACCCCCTTAAGGCAAGCAGGAGAGAGAGAGGGTGAAAGGCAAAAAGCCAAAAAAAAGTCTTAAAAACAAATTACATATAGATCAGGTTCAGGGGAAATATATAAGATGCACACATATTTGTTTACTGATTTATAATTTTTGTGGCACCAAATAGTTTGACAGCCTAGATATAGACTGGAAAAATGGATTAAGTGTGCAACAAAGGCTAAATTGCTTAGATTAGACTGCAGGCAACTCAGATTTGTTTTTCATATCAGACCTTAAAGATCGCAGTGTTAGTATTTGCAAGTGACCAGAATGGATTCATGTGTCCTAACATCACCAATTTCTGCATAAGTTGCTGTGGTAACAATGAAGGCGTCAGTAACTACGTAACAATGCTGGTGACACGGCTTTCCAGAGGCATAAGAAATGGAGGTCCTTATTTTGCCCTAAAAATAACTTATTTTGGCATCTGCCCACAAACTGAGGTTTGGATCAGATTTGTTAAAATGGCATTTAATGTTTTTTTGTTTGTTTGTTTTGCTGTCTAGACCTTCTACAATCAATCTGGATACAGTCTGGATAAGCCACAATAACAGTTCGGGCTGGCATTCTAAAAGTTCGCCATCTGGAATTAAACTGTTGACATTATGGTTATATGGTGTGCATCATAATAAGGTTTAATAAGGTTAAAAGTATTGATACTTTGAGACTTTTTAAATATCACTTGTTAAAAACAATACAATGCCCGTTATTGGTATTGAAGTACCAAAACCCTAAAAAAAAATCTGATCTACAATCAGATATAACGCTAATGTAATACAAATGTGTTGGTATGTGTTTAGAGACTTTTTTCTGTACTAGCCTTGTATGCAGCAGATTTTTTTTTTTTTTTTTTTTAAAAGGGGGTGGGGGGTCCTATTTTATATGCCAAGAACTTTTTTCTTTTTGCTGTGGTAACAGAAGAGGTATTGCATAGCTTTTTTTTAAAATAATTCTTTTTAACTAGTATTTTATCAAAGTTAAAAATTGTTGTATGGTGGCAACATTACATCCTAACCACTAGGCCACTTAAGCAATTACTGCCTGATGCTGATAAGATAAAAAATACATGTTGCACCAGCCTTTACACTACACTAAAAAAAGCATTCAGTCTGATTAAATTGTGATGATTCTGATGCTTAATCCACCATTTCCTGTGTAACGTAGTGACATCAAGATTCAGATAAATATTTGTGGAATTTAGACACAGTACAGAAAGGGTTCAGTAATCTGTTTGAGTAATTTAACAAATACAGATTAAACTTTTGATGGAGTCTCACTATTGCGGCTACAACCAGCTAAACAGAAAATGATGGCTGTTTCTGTGGATAATTATTTCATGTGATACAATTATTCTTGTAGCTGAATGTTTTATTCAAGCAGCTCTGTGATTCAATGATAGGAACACAGTGAAGTAAAGGAGTGCCCATCCAGGGAGCTGTCGCTGCACTATTGTTCTCCGACGTCTTTTGTACATTGCTTTTTAAAAGCTAATCTGAGTTGGCACTTGTCTCCTGTAAATACGAAACGGTGGTGCACCAGACATCAAAGTACCTTTGTATGTTGTAGGAGCTTTGCAGAGAAGGTTATTATCGTCTCGGTCTAAGTACAGTGTGGCAATATTAAAGAGTCATGAGTTGCCGTGTATGAAACAGAGATTCTTCAGCTCCACATTTTCAAAAGGCATCATCAACCAACCGTTACAGTCGCTACTACGGTCTCAGTAGGAGGAGTGGTGGAGTATGAGCAACTGAGGTGAAGACAAACAATGGTGAAAAGTACTGCAGAAAATAATGAGGGAATAAAGGCAAAGGGCCAAAGCAGAAGGAGGACATATGTAGGATAAAGTAACTGAGAAAGAACACAGATTAGATACAAAAGAGTGGGTGGAGAAAGATGATACTGAGGTCACAATAGTGTTTACTGTAAGTAGGAATTCCTTTCTTTGCATATCTCAGTCTAATACACAAGTCTGATGTATCAACATTCGTGTTTCTGTGGTTTAGCAACTTTTTATATATCACATAGAATGAAAATTAATATCTGTTCCTTAGTCATACCGGATAAAGTACAAAAGCTTGATGGAAAACCAGTACTGACAATACAACCTAAAAGTGTTTATTCCCATTTTTTTCAGTACTTCCCAACAGTGCATAACAATAATTTGTAATGATATAATTAATCACATTAATGCAATCTGGACATAGTAAGCAGCCAAAAAAAAAAGATGTGTGGATTTGCAACATAAAAATGACTGATTCATACAAGGTCATTCAAGTTTTTGCTAAAAATGTGTGCTGAATTACTACGAGTTTCCTGGCTACTGCTTCTGGTAGGGCTGTTGCTTTTTATTTTCAATTTAGATTATTCAAAAATATTACACTTTTGAACTGTAGGCGCAAAGCCATCCTGAGCAGACAATCGCACACCAAAAGCACATGAAAAGCAGTGTGTGAAAGTATTCTGGGTTCTACACCCAAAGCAGCTGTCTAACTTTACAGAGAAAAATCTGCCAACTCTCCTACTAATGTTAATTACCACCCAAGTGAGACAGCGTATGTGCCACAAACAAGCGAAGTAACAGCAAATATACAACCTCTTCTGACTACCTATTAGATTCAGCAGACCCCTTGCAAAAATGCTATCACCTGCAAGACAGCAAAACTTATATGCACAGATATGCGGTCCCTTGGTATCGCTTCAGGAGAGCGGTTTCTCCATGACATGATGGAACCGAAGCCACGATATAAAATACATTGGCCACACATGCTTACGAGAGCGTCACAGTTCACTGTATTTCAGACTCATGGAAACTTGACAATTATATTCAGCATAATGAGGAGCCGAGATTAAGCCTCACAGCTGTCCACATTACAGGCTTTAATTTATGTAAAAGGGGCATTTTGTAAGATCCAGCAACCCAGCCCAACCAAATAAGGGGCAGTATTTCACCCTTTAAATGACTGTAACCCTACAGTTTGTTGTCATTAGTTACACTAAAGATATGTTTCAGCAAATAGCTAACGCTAGATGTTACTGACAAGTCTAAAAGAAACAATAAGAGTTCAGCATCAAACTGCATCTTTTTACTCTCCAAGAGCTGTCACCAGTGTTGGAAAGCCACACAAATATTTACTCTAGTTTTGCTTCTTTTTACATCGCTTCTTTTCTGTACTGCGGAACGTTGTTTCTTTCTGGGAGCTGCCTGTGATGGAAATAACGGTCATTTTCCTGGAGCTTGTGCCATCACTGTGTTTCTAACACACTAAATAATTCACTGAGACTGTAACTTCTACGCTGTATTCACTGACTCCGGTGTATTGTCGGGGGCTGTTTCCTCGTTGATGTGTGTTTCCTCTTCACCTAAACCTGACCCAAACCCTTAGCCCTAACCATGACCACCAAGGGGGGGGGCAATGCTTTACCATGGGGGAAACACTATTTGACGGAGGAACACACTTCGACACAACACTGGCCAGCTCAACTCCATCCTCTCCTGCAGAGGCTACATAGACTGACTATCGCCTCTCAGGCCAGGATGTTTTATTATAGAAGGGACGGCCCATCCCTGGCTTTTTAGCAGTAAATATCTCTGCATCTTGGATATAATATCAAAAGTGTTACTTCTTCACACTATGTTGACAGGGTTGGTTCATTTTTTAAAAGTTTAAACTGAAATTATGTCCAGTTCTTACAAAATGCGCCTTTAAGTGTATAACGTCACCCAACAGCCCACAATTAGATACAAATACATTTTTAAGTAACATTACTGCCTACAGAAGGCAAGAAGACTCCAATAAATTACATTTAACATCAATAATTGTCTCTACTCACAGGATTGATCCCTAAAGTTGAGGCTGCAGCAGCTGTTGGATTCGCACCAACTTCTCCCTCTGACTCCACTTGAGGCAGCACACTCACGATCGACTGGAGAGACTCTACACAGAGGTGAGAGATGACAGATGAGCAGAAGTACACTTGAACAAGACATTGACATACAGGAAGAAAAAGTGAAAGACAAACTTATTCATAAGGAGTGCCAACCACTACACCTTAGGGATGTGAATCTCTGAGAACCTATTACATTTTGGAGCCAGTACAAGTCACGGGGCGGATAGGATTATAAGGTTTCGCTTTGCAATATATAACACTCATAGTCTGGGCCGAGACTGCACACAGATCTCACCTCATGCTACCTCCATGTCAATAGCAGACATGAATGTGGCTGAGTTGAAATGGTGGCAGCTACCAGAGAAGTGCTAACAATGGAAATATTGTCTCATATATTGCAACTTCAACAATGCAAGAAAGGGAGATTTGGAATTGACGGAGGTAAAATGCACTCTCATTTTAAAATGAAGGCAGGATGGATAGAGAGTTGAAACCATTATTAGAGATTAGCTCTCTTGAATAACAGATACCCCTTTTATGCTGCACATTAGTTCATCTGAAGCAGAGAAAAGTCATTAATTAAATTAAACTTCTTCACTTAAGATTACCAGTTCTACTTTATTTACACATTAGGATGTTACATCACTTCATTGTCAAGATTAAACTGTTTTCAGATTGTAACTACACCAAAAGACCTTGATAATTTATTAATCAAACTAAAAAGGAAGGAGTCTCTGCCTGTCTGTAGGTATGTCTGTCCTTCAGTTTTCCTGACAACTGTTCATCCGATCTGCTTCACACTTGGTGAGTGTTTTGCTGAGGACCTGAGGATGTACAGTCTCGAGTGCCAGCTCTTGAGATTTATTTTACATATCTATTAGTAGTGTGTTATGTACACACTGTCACACTGTGTAGTGTATTGGGAATTTTGGGGGGTTTGATTAAGGACATTTATCTGCTGAAAGCCTTCATTTCTAAAACAATTCACACACGCCTAAAATAAAAGTTGCTCACCAAAATGGCACATTTTGTTTGCAAAATACTCCAACACTAACAAGACATTAAAAACATACAACTGTAAATGTTTCCATCAGACAGCACGACCTGTAATCAAATAAATGTATTATTTCAACCTCTTATTACACACAGAAAACAAAATACAAAATATATCTGTCAATATGAACCAGTTTAACATAAATTTGAGCTATATGTCTATGCCATTTGTTGATGCTTTAAATATGCCGAAAGGTTGAACTTTTTACTCTTTTTTGAGATGTCCTGTTGACAAACAAAAAAAGATAACTTTTCTTCACAAGTTTTCTTGATTCATTAATAACATTCAGTATTCAAATTTATGTGCCTTTGACGTCTTTGATCCATGCTTGCAAACAGAAATACAAGTGGCATCTTTTAAAGACGGATTAGGACTGATTGCTGATTGAAGAGCTGTTCAGAGTTTCACACAGGTTCTTTAGAGATTCATAATTATGCATGTCATTTCTATCCACTGTGAATAGATGTTTTCCTTTTGTTTGACAGTTAATACAATAGTGTTTGGGGTCTTCCTACGAGATCTGTGATAACTGTTTTGCAAAAAAGGTGTGAAAAATGTGTGAAACCAATGAAAAAGTGTAAACACATTTGCAAGAGGAGATTTCTACTATGCTGAGAAGGTGACAATTAAGAATAAGCTGATCCCAGTTTTAGAGTGTCTTTGCAATCGAAAAAAAAAAAAACTGCAACTGTGACACTGCCAAACAGCATGTAGGTACTGCTTGCTCTTCATTGCTTGCTATAGTTAATTCAAAAACACAGAAAAGAAGAGAGACAAGAGATGTTACATTGTTGCAAACTCAAACATTTCAAGCGCCAGCAATGTAAATTTAGGAATGAACTAGTGTTGTTACTATACTGTAATTTCTAACTTTAATATAATACCTTGAAGAATATTGATAATCAATACCATTTTCAATACCACTGAAAAATTGAAACTAGGGCTATTTTTTTCAAATTTCTTTCTTGTAGTAGATCTTTATCTTTATTAAATACATTTTTTGTTTTTATTTCACACTTGCTTTGGCAATGTAAATGTATATTTCCAATGCCAATAAAACTCCTTTCAATTGAACTGAATTAAATTGAGAAGAGAGAGCAAGGGGGAGGAGGCGGGGCTTAAGGGGGCACCACAGCACTGTGCGTGTCAACTCACAGTTGCAAAAAAAAATTATGTGGAAAATGAGTATTGACACCATTTCAAATAATCAAAATTGATATGCATTGATAAATCGATATTTGTGACAACACTAGAAAAATGGCTTTTGTTCACAGTAATAGCCTAGTCCCAAATAGCTAGCTGTCAGCAAATGACGCATATACTCTGGCACTGCTAAGGGATGCAACTATGTGCTGGCAGGTATATTGCCTATGACACAAGAAAGTGCAGAGTGTGAAGCTGTTTAGATGCATGGTTCTGGAAAAAGCTGCAAGCAGCAATAACAGAGGCCAAGCAATCATACAGCTCTGAGCAGGCACATTTTTAAAGGCCACTGCACTAATAATGTGGAAAATCATGATTATATCGACATGTCTCGACTAGTGCATCTGATGGAAAGTTTAGGGTCCCTCATATCTGACAATTTGTTCATGTATGCAGTTCATTTTCGAAAAGTCATCACCCAGATCACTATCATTAAATCTGCACTTTCGCATGAATGAGCTTAAGGATTTTTTTTTGCTCTGACAGATTCAGAAAAAATTTTAATCTCGAGTTAAATTGATCAAAATAAAGGAAAATAGACATCTAGGGAGATGTTGACACATGATAAGAATTTTAATCTAACACACACTGATCCAGGAGCAGCTTTAAAATGGATGGATGGACGTGACACCCACGTGCGTTAAGAATAAACACGACCAGCTCTCTATTTTAACATTTGTCGACTCTGAGTCCACACTGTGTGCTCTCAGTTTGCCTAAAAATAGAATATAAACATCCACCCAGGTAACACATGCTGTGAATACCTATGCAGTTTCAGTCCACACAAACAAAGGAAGACAGCCGAGACAACCGAGGAACAGAGACAGAGTGAGATTGGGAAGACCGCAGCCACTAATTACCGTCACTCAGTGGCAGGCAGTTACAGAACAGAGGCAGCAACAAGTCTCTGTAATAAGCTACAAATGAGGAGGCACTACAAAGTCATGCTAATGAGGCCAGCTAGCGCCCTGTGGGACTGCCACCCTCGTTCAGTTAATGTTAACACTGGCGCCCTTTTCTCGAATGTACATCTCAGAGAGCAAAGAGAGATTGCGGAGGCGGAGAGAAATAATAATCAACATTTGCCACCCTCTTGTTTGCTTGAGACCTTTCGGGAACAACACTGGGCTTTTTCATACTCAAAACGTGTTCACCTTCACTTTTTTTCTCCGGTTCGATCGCTTGATCTCTAACAACATCCTGTCCTTGCTCTATGGTGCCAAACTCTCAGTAAATACAAATGAGCCGATGGTAAAAAGGGTTCACTTAGCTGATGAAAGAGTTCATGTTGTCTCACAAAGTTCACACTTTCATGAAAGGTCAGTTATACAGTGTGACTGAATGACTTCTACACGGACCATCTGCTCATTTATCTCATTCTTTAAAAGTCTCTGCTGAAGCAATGTGTCTGAGCTCTGCAACGCTGATGATTATGATTATGCATTCTTTTCCACTCCATACAGGCTGATTACACCTAAAATAGTACATATGTCCCAATTGAATATAAACATTATAAACAATAATATAAACATGAATTATTACTAATATTAACTTTCTGTTCCTATTATCATATCATAACAATATACCAGTGTCACATACTGTCACAATAAAATAGCTGTCAATTGCCCTATGAAAAAATTAAAATCTTGCATTCATTTAACGAAGGCCTGTGACGATAACTACTTTTTTGGATGATATATTATCCCAGAAATAATTGCGATCAGTGATATAATTGTTATTTTGAGACCATTTTTTGCCTTAACAATACCTAGATGCATTGATGAATGTATTAAGAAAAACTTAATCTATTTAACTAACAAACTATTCTTATTTTATTATCATAATTTCTCTTCTAATATTTTTCAATTTATTTATTTATTTTTTGGTTGTGTTTTTTTTGTTTTGTTTTTGATCCTGTGTGTTCTGGTGGTTTGAGTCTTTTGTAAAGCCCTTGGAAAAGAGGTTCTGAATCTCAATGGGACTATTCCTGGTTAAGTAACGGTTAAATAACTGACAAGTGGACAACATAATTATCATGACAGGACTACCAGATAAGGTTCGACAAGCCCAAAGTCTGAAAACTTTCAAGTCAAAGTTAAAAATATTCCTTTTCTACACCGCCTACCCCACCGCTAATGACTACAAAGTTATTTTTAAACTTGATTTTAAATCACTTTAAATTAGCTTTTATATTTTTTCTTTTTTTAAACATTTAGTAACTGATTTTACCTTGTATTCGTATCTCTTTTACTGTAAACCTGTATATTTTATTATGTTTTTATATATTATTGCTCTGTAAAGCACTTTGAATTGCCCTGTTGTATGAAATGTGCAATACAAATAAAGCAGCCTTGCCTTGCCTTGCCTACGCAACGTTCATTTCATACTGCTGACTGAAAATCCACAAACAAGAACTGAACTGCCATGTATACAGCTAGTTGAGGTAGCAAACTTCAATAGACAAGCACTTCCAAGAAGCTATAGAACTGCTCCACTGCTAAAACACAAAGTCAAATACATGAGCAAACTGCACAATAAGCATTGATGGCTTTGATTACATTCAGTACAGCCGTCATCTGCAATCTGAATCATTCTGACTCAACACAGAATGAGTCAAACAAGTGTGAAAGCAGATCAGCAGGGTTATGAGGGAGGGCATGATCCAATTCAGATTTGTATTCAAATAAAAATCTTTGTGAAAACGGCTTTAGTAATGCCTCAACTCCAAGCAGGAGCTGTTTGTTTACTGGTTGTAAAAGACGTGATCATGTTCACAATGAATAACTGACCATTCAAGACAAATTGAGTCACATGAATACTTCAGTTTTGTGGTTAACATTCTCATAAAGAATTAAACCACACGGAAATATATAAAATAAACTATGCACTGTATGGTGCTTCTGTAAGTGTGTGAATGCAACTCGTTGTACATACATGCACCACTTCATGCGCTTTTTGTTTTTGCTTTTTTTTAGGTCATACACAATAAGTGTATGTGAGTGTGTACTCAGCCCAATGCATTACTGACCTTGTACGCTGGTAGGCTTGGTGGCATCAGTAAAATCACAAATTTTGTCCCACTGGTCCCTGACAGCCTCAGGAGTCATGGGCTGGTTCTTCTGTCTCACAGTGCAGCCCTGAGAACGCTCCCAGCGCACTGCACACATGGACACACACAAATAAAGAGGTCGCTGCATTGTGAAGATCACACGCATACAGTAGTAGTGAACCAGGGGCTAATGAATATCATAGATGAATACAGACATTTCCTTGGGAAAAATACACACAGTACTCACATTTACCAATCCAGCCTGCGCCGAGCTGAAAGCAGATGAAACATGAGAAGATGAGAAAACACACAAGCATAAAAAAATTGTCTCTCTTTATAAAAATTGAATATGTCAGTGGTACATTATTGTTCTTAATGACAAGAGAAAACAATGAACGCAGGCAGTAGAGTGAGAGTGAGATCTTAAAAAAAAAATTTGTTTTTTGTATACCTCAAACAGTCCTCCACTTTCTTGGCATTGCTCATGACAGAGCCAGAGGACCAAGGGAGCAACATGCTCAGGCTTCAGAGACGCCACAAGGTCTAAATAAAACAAAACACACACAAATACAGTACAGCAAAGCCTTTTTTTATTGCTTGTCTGTTATACAATTGTCCTGAAAAGCAAAGGGGTGCCCCTGCTTTAGTGTCTCTGTTTGGTAGTTAGTGTATTCTAAAAATGATGCTCTGTTTGCTTAATGTGCCCATTTTGAAAATACCATGACTGCATGGTCTGAGTTATTAGTCAAGCCTAAAGCATTTGCCCTCTTACTACTGACAGAACATCAACTACAAGTTGCCGTTTAACTATTTTCAACAGGAATCATAAGACAAACAGTAGAAAAGTGGTAGAGAACACACTTATTTGTATATATCCATCTAAAGTATACAAAAAGCGTATGATTAGTCAGCACATTCTGAAATCATGCTCTTAAAGGTCCAATGTGTAGGATTAAGAGAAATATGTCTGCAGAAATGTAATATAATAAATATGTTTTCTTTAGTGTTTAATCACCTGAAAATAAGTACCGCTGTGTTTTTGTTCCATTAGAATGAGCCATATATTAAAAAAAGGAGCAGGTCCTCATCTACGAGGATCCTCTTGTTGAAGCTGGAGCACTGGAGCACAGGTACAGCAACTTTGGGATTCATGACTCTAAATGTTAAATCACATTGTCACAACATTTTTTTTCTCTTAGTCAAAAATTTCAGATTCAAACCTTAAACATAATTTGTGCTAACTTGAATACTTGGAGGGAGAGACAGAACTTGGGGAGAAAATGAAGTTATTGTGGCATGTTGGAGCTACGTTATGTCAACAGCTAGCCTATCAAAACCAAATTTGCCATTATGTTACATTATGTGGAAGGTTGTCCTCAGAGGATGGCTCAATACACATGACAAAATGTCATAACTTTCAAGGGTTTTTCTAATATTATGACTTTCACGGGCCTAGAAAACACGATTGCAAAATTCCATGACTTTTCCAAGCTTTCCATGATTGTGAGAACCCTGTGTATTTGTTATGTCACATTCTTATCATTACACAGTAGAATTTGTTTACAACAACATACCAATCTGAACACTTAGTTAATATAATCTTCTGCTGGACAAATAGCTTAAAACATGTACTGATACTGGAGCAGGAGACAGAATTTTGAAAACATAGAGCAGACCCACGTCAAAATCAGTTTAAGTGAGCTCTTAAATGGTCTCTGCATTCTAATAAGTTCTGAAACAGATTCCTAAACATGATGGCAATAAGTCAAGCAAATAAATATGGCACAGGTTTTTAATTCCCTGTGTGAACTGGTCAAGATTTAATACCAGATGCCATATGTGGGCTGAAAATATCTGCGCCTTTCAATCAACAAAACATGGTGAAAAAAAGAACAGGGCATTCTGTTTCACTGCACTCTGCAATGTTTAGCAAGATTACTTTTGGTATTTGTGTTCGAGAAAAGCCTGAGTCAGTGAAAGCCAACATATGGAACCAAGTCATTTACTAAGGTGAGGCCATCCTGTGACAGTTGGCACGGTGCTGTGTGACAGATGCTACTGTAGACCAGCACAGCAGGGCAGCAGAGCCATTCCTCTAATTTGTCACTTAATACCCCTGTCAACAAGCTGCAGTCACAAAGCGTGCACAATATGCTCATGATGCGAAGACAGATAGTGGGTTTGGTGGGTTAGAAAAACATTCCCAGTCTTTATGGACTCAAGAGATCCTTTTAAAACACAGCAGGCAGCGCTAAAAATCACTGCATTTTTAGATCGAAGACAAGTTATCATTTTGAGAGTTTTATTTTAGTCTTTGTTTGATTCACAGGCAACACAAAGTATCCAACATTTACAAACTGTTCTGAGCTACAGTATATTTTCATTGTGTTCACCGTGGGTGTCCAATGCTGCATTACCTTCCATCATAAGGAATATTTTTAACATGAAAAATATAAATGTTTCATTAGCATACTTACTCATACTTTTGTGAATATTTGGAGGCAGAGCAAACACCTACAGTTAAATAAGGAGGCCAGAGCTGCCCGTTTAAATCAAGGGCTCACACATTAAAACTTTTAAAGCACTTACAGGCTGCATGATTTCATCATGGCTGTTGGAACAGAGAAAAACCACAGTTCTTGAATATTAGATGACAAATTTGCATGTCAAACGGGACTGCTGTTGCCTCAAATTTTGTAAATCAACATTACATGGGCATTTCATTATGCAGCTGCTCTAAAAAAGAAAAAAGCTACAATTAAAATCCATTTGCCGATTTTGGCCTGTCCAAAAACCATGTACACACGAGAGAGCGTGGACCCAGCAGAACATCAAAGTGTGCATTATACAGACCAATTGCATGCAATTATGTATGTTGTTTAATCTCTCTGCTTACCTGGGGTCATGATATTCTCTGTGAGGCGTGACCCAGCAATAGGAGCAATAGTGTTGCAGTGGATGTTGTACTTGCGTCCCTCGATGGCTAAGGTGTTTGACAGCCCCAGCATGCCCAGCTTGGCAGCGCTGTAGTTGGCCTGGCCAAAGTTACCATAGATGCCTGCGGCTGAAGCTGTCATGATGATTCTGACCACAGACAACCCGAGGCAACAAGTCAGTTACAGGCAGAGTGATGGAGTAATGGAGACGCAGACGGCCTCCAAACACACACATTATCCCACAGTGTGGCAC
Organism: Plectropomus leopardus; assembly: GCF_008729295.1. Taxonomy (NCBI): domain Eukaryota; kingdom Metazoa; phylum Chordata; class Actinopteri; order Perciformes; family Serranidae; genus Plectropomus; species Plectropomus leopardus. The sequence continues at coordinate 25,199,881 of NC_056468.1, read as the reverse complement.
ACACTTTTTATGCATGCATAATCACACAGAAATACACATGTATGCATCTGGTCATGTAATGTTAGCCCAGTCACACACACACACACACACACACGTAACACTCAACTGCTTTATCAGAGATACAGAACTGCACGCAGTAAATTTACTTGTATATTTTACTTCAACAACTGTGAGTACAGGCCACAGGCAGAAATAAATGCATGTATGCATAACAGCAGTCTTGCACATACAATTTTGCTTGTAATCTGACACAGAGTTCACTTCAGTCTAGCAAAAATAATGTGGTTAAATAAGTATTTCACTGCTGGAAATATGGTCTTATCATAAACATGGGCTGTCTATGCAGTAGTTTTGGAATTGGTGCTACAGGACCAGAGGACACAGAGGAAAATGACTGTGGCTTTCACTTTTGTTCAAGAGGTAGGAAACCTACAACTAACAGAATGCATTGTGCTGCAATGAACCAATAAATACTTCTGCAGTTAGGTGATGTAATGCGAGCTTGGTTGTTTTGACGCAGGAAATAATAAAGCAGGCAGCTGGTAACAAACAATCTTGAATTGCTGTTGGTTGGTAGGCTAAAATATGTGACTGAAAACATTGTAAGTGCAAAACAGGCAATACAGTAACACAGTCTTGGTTCATATTTGATCAGCACTGCTTAGTTTTAAAGTTTTTTTCAACCTGCGTTTTTACAATTAAAGAAAAAAGTATGGCAACAAGTTCCTGTTCACAACAGGATTCCCACTTATTTTCATGGACAAAATTTAAAACCTTTTCCATTGCTTTTTAAGAACCTGCAGTATTTCTTTTTTCTTGTCCAACTTGCCTGGAGTGTTTTTAAACATGTCAGATTCAAGCTCTACTCAAACATAATTTCAGCTAGCAGACAAACATGGAGGGAGAGGCGGACCGTGGGGAGAAAATTAAGAAATTAACGCACATTATAGCTGCGTTAAGTCGCAAAACTACAGATTATTATCTTGCCATTATGATACATTACGTGGAGGGCTATTCGTGGGAGACTGTTGCAAAAATGTCATTACACACAACAAAATTCCATGACTTTTTCAAAAATTCAAAATTCAATTTCAAAAAGATTTTCACTAACGCCATGAACTTTCCAGGTCTGAAAAATGTGACTGTAAATGATAGTGGGAGCCAAGACAAATTCTCGTATTACAGCAAAACAGTACACTAAAATTTTGAAAAAAGTTTGATCAAAGTTTGCGCTAAATGTGAAAAAAAGAGAGAGAGAGAAGCGCATGTCTCTCTTTTGGGCCGCTTATATACTCTTTTTGGCCGTGGTAAAGGGCAGATGAAAATGCGGAAGTACATTCTTTAGTTCGAGCTACAGTCAGAGAGCAGGCAAAAATCTGTTGGATGATGTGAGATGGCAGCTTTGAACGGAGAGATCTTAGTGCTGATAAAATAGAAGGAAGTTTACCACAGTTCATTTATACAAACGACCCACAATGTTATAATGCAAAGCTGATTGAAAATCGGCACAGTTTCCCTTTAAGCGCCAATGATACAACAACTGCAGCGAGCATACTCGTGCTGTTAACTACAATGAGACCACCAGAGTATAGGCTTTAATAAAGTATTTCTCAAATCAATAACTTTTTCACGTTTACGTCTATGGTTCACATACAGAAGGAACTTTTTTGACTATTAAGTATTGTTGCACCACGTATGCTAAAATGTTGCCATATATGTAAAAGCAAACATTTGTGCATTTTAGACCAAATGAGACTGGTTATGTCTGTGTGCTGCTCCATGCTTTCACATGGCTTCTACACTCATTCTGTCTGACAGTCATGCCATGAACCTTTCTACTTTTTTTAACCTCAGTTATGGTTTTACCTTTAAATACAAAATTAACTTTTGCTCAGCTCGACTGCACACAAAGATTGGATCTCAAACCCAGAGGATATTAGAAAAAAACCCACGTAATTCTGAAATGATCATAATTATAAGAGTTTTTTAAAAATCAAAACACTTGATAGAAAACAAACTTCATTATCTGCAACTGTTTTCTGCTCTACTCAACAACAGGCTGCTCTTGTGCTCAATGCAGTGAAACTTTCTGAAAAATCTCTCTGCTCCCATTCATGTAGGACACATGTGCACATGTGGAGGGTGTCTGTTACCTGGAGTAACATGGGAGCAAAAGTGGCTGTGTGACCTTCTTTCGAAAATTAAAATTCAAAACATGCAAACCTCAGAGTTGCTCTGTAAAAGAGCTTTTGAGGATTGCAACAGTGAGCACACATTTTTACTTTTCATAGCAAGAGAAGCACAATTGTTCACTTCAGATTCAGAATGCAGCAATTGTTAAAGGGGCAGTTCACCAGTTCAATCAGCTATTTATCTATTTGGATTGTTTTGGTGTGAGTTGCAGAGTGTTGGAGATATCAGCCGTAGAGATGTATGTCTTCTCTCTAACATATTGGGACTAAATGGGACTTGGCTTGTGTTACAAAAAAGTAGAAAAAAAGTAGATTCTTTTAATTTCAAATGAATGAAATTCCAAAAAATAATCACCAAATTATTTGATATGGTTTTTGTAGGATTTGCTGTTTTGAGTTGGTCTATGACTCTTGTGTCCGCAGGTTGGGTTGATGAACTAGTTAATCATATGTGCAGGTAGCAGGGCAGATATGGTATTGCAAATCGCAATTTCAATTTGGAAGTGAGTCTTGAAAATCAGACTAGTAGTGCAGAACTCTAATAACTGCTCAGAGGGAAGCCTGCACCGACTGTTAGCTCACATAGCACCACTGAGCTGGCTAAAGTTACAGCTCAGCTGAGAAGGACGCCATTCATTTTTACATTTTGTGCTTAGTAGGTGCACACTTCCTTCTGCGCTCTAATACAGCTGACAGTTGTAATTTGATAAAAAAAAAAAAAAAGATAATATTTCTCACATAAATATGCTAACAACAACCTCTGTGGATTATCTTGAGTTACCGTGTCATGATTTCTGGAAAGAGATTTTGCTGTTAAAACTTTTCAAATGTATTTTTTGTTGCTTTGAACACCACAAGACGAATGCCATCTAGTTTCATCATATCCAAGAGAAGGCAGACATCTATACAACCAATATCTTCAACAAACGGCGACTCACACCATAACGATCTAGATTGATAAATAGCACTACAGGTAAGAGGAAAAATATGTGTTTTTGATTATGGCGTGAACTGCCCCTTTAATGTATTTAGCTGGAAGGAATTAGCAGGAAGGTGACCAGTGCATATCTGCATACATCCTTGCTGCCTCAGTAAAAATTATCCAGTGGATGTCTCGCTTGTCATTCATGACGTTTCTCCAGAGGTAAAGAATCTCGATTGAATGGCAAAACATCCTCAACTCTACAACTTCAGACTGGTGGATATTTGAATTTTTTTATACTGTACTAGGGAGAATAAGATGAGCCTGCACAGACATCTTTGCCGCTTCTTGTGGAGTCATCGATTTAAATAGTGCTCAAACTGTTCAGAGATTAACCTGCAGTGCTGCATAGCCAAATTAAGTAATTTTCCTCACTTTTTGGTGATTTACATATTCATATCAAATTTGCTGTCTTGGGGTTTTATTAGTATGCAGATTTTTTCATTGCATACTATGAAACCAATGGAGCTAGACATATTAAGGAGTATCAAGTGACTAAATTCAGAGTTAGAATATGTATAATAATGTGATGGCAGGCATGCTTTATATTACTCATTACTTCAAGTGCACATCCTCAAGAGTCCACTTAAAACTGGGGCGTATAAAAGCCATTTTGAGTATCTTTGGCACTTTCGCTGACGTCTGAATCAGGTCTTACCAAACAGCATATCATGCCATGCTGACATTTTTTTTTTAAATACAGTACAGCAAAGGTCTGTCTGCTGAGGATACAGTAACTTTGCTGGATCTAAAAGAAAATCCTACCCACGTAATACAAGCATGGCACAACCTTTATCCACCTCAATAACTGTTTGTAGCTGTGCTCCTTACCTGCCAAACTTTTGGTTTTTCATGTGGTTCCAGGCAGCTCGCGTCACCAAGAAGGAGCCTCTCAAGTGAACTCTTTGAATCAGGTCTGAAATGGAGAGCAAGAGGAATGACACACTAAACACAGCACACACTTCTGTTATTTCACATGAAAACACTGTGGATCGGATCCAGCTTAAAGTCAATATTTTTTTGGACGTCATTCTACATCTGATCCTGCATCTGAACAGTGGGATACCAAGTTTCAAAAAAGGCTTTAAGTAATTATAAAACATGGATCAAAAAAAGGAAAAGAAAGAGAACACCGATTAAAGAAAGTAAAAAACAGAATCAGTCACCTATGAGAACCAAGAAGTTATGTAGTTACATGGCAACTGCAAAAGTAAACATCTAAGTGTGTATATATTGATTCACTTGCACATATGAGGAGCATGCAACAATAACACACAGAGTGAATCATTTCAATAGATTAGATTCAAGATTCAAAGTGTTTATTGTCATATGCACAGTATGGAAACATGTTTCCCTGTACAATGAAATTCTTACTTTGCTGTCCACAGAATGCCTAACGTTTAGCAAATATAAAAGAAATATGAAATAGAAATTTAAAAATTTAAAAATTTACAATAGAAGAAATTTAGAAATTTACAATAGAAGTAGAAAGAACAGTGCAAATAAAAATAAATTAGCTGGGAACACTGAAAATTTTGGATGTTGCTTATGACTAATTTCCCTACAAAATAAAAAAGTTTAAACTCAAATGAGTTGACTAGTCTAAAAGTAAGAAAAAACTCAGGAAACAGTCAAAACGGACCTCGAATGAATCAACAAGGTTAAACATTGTATGAAAAAGTATTGCGTATAAGAGTCACTTGACATAGTTTATCACATTTTTTCAGTAACTAAAGTGTTGTTGCTGAATGAGGAGGACTTAGCACCAGGCAATACGAACTCACGAGCGGTCAGAATAAATGGACAGTTCAGCTCTACATGGCTCTGTAATTTCACCTGTGCTCTTCACCCTGTACACCGATAACCGCAGAGGCTCGGATCCAGACATAATCTACATCAAATACTCAGACAACAGTCATTGTGAAAACCATTAACTGTGAGGGGCAGCTCCAGGCTGAGATGAACACGTTCTCAGAGCGGTGCAGGGGGAATTGCCTTGACCTCAATACCTCCAAACCAAGGAGCTGGTCATTGATTTCTGTCGTGGACAGCTCAACATCCCGAGGGTAGATTGCCAGAGAGAAAGCGGAGGCATACAAATACCTCAGCACCACATTTGACCACAAACTCACTTTCAAACCTAACAGTGAAAACATCTTCTTCAAATGTAAACAACGCCTCTTCTTTCTGAGCAAACTTTGTGAACTCCAGGTCCACCAATCACTCACTACGGGCGCTTTATTGAATCCATCATCACCTCCAACATAACAGCCTGTTTGGTGTTTCGAGCAACATCCACGTCAGTCCTCTCAACAAAATCAAAAGGATGAGCAGTAAAATCACTGGACTGCATCAAGAACCACGAAGTAGCAACTACAGCAGACTACAACAAAAGGACTAAAAGCAGTCTTAGAAACACCACCTAGACAACCAATAAAGTCACTTGCCCTCAGGCCGCAGAAACAAGTTACTCCCACTCAAGATCAAGCGGCCATGTCAAGCTTTGTTCCTACTTCTATCAGACTCATTAATGATTCAGCTTGCTGGGGTGCTTGACCCATATTTATTACTTATTTATGGATATTTTTAAATCTTTTTAAAGTGGACATCTTAAAGTATTTAAGATGCACTCCACACAGTGTTATCAGATTTTGTTTGTCTTTTGTCCAGTTAAAGTGTGTGTTGTACATGCACAGACTTTTCACACAAATAAAGTTCCTAAAAGATAAACTGAGTAATCGTGATTTGATTTTACAGCAAACACGAGTTAGAATAAATGTAATTGTCTACCTACAGCATGGTGGCATTGTGAGCCAAACAAATGTTAATAATTTGATAATAAGGGATGATCACCATAGAAAGTATGAGTAATGAGAGAGAAGTGAACGTAAAAATCTGAAATAATGTAATTACCCCAGTCCAAATCACTTGTCCTGGGAAATGATCGGTCACGAAGGATCCTTGGCAAAGAAAAGAGTTTTGGATTTTAGTGTTTTCTGTCTTTGTGACAAAACTTAAAAAGGGACACTTTATCCCGAAACTAATAACACATGTTTTCCTCTTACCTGTAGTGCCATTTATCAATCTAGGTTGTTTTGGCGTGAGTTGCAAAGTGTTGGAGAAATTGGCCGTGGAGATGTCTGCCTTCTCTTTAATAAAATGGAACTACATGGCATTTCTCTTGAGGTGCTTAAAAATACTTGTAAAAAAACTCAACAGCAATGTCTCTTTTCGGAAATCATGACTTAGTTACTCAAGATAATCCACAGAAGTTGTTGTGAAAAGTTTCACGGAGGAACTTTCTTCGTTCTATGAACTGCACCCAGAAAAAACTTCCAACATGAAACTGCTCACAACACAGCCTTTGGATTATCTTGAGAAACCGGTCCATGATTTCTACAAAGAGACATTGTCAATGAGAGTTTCTAATGTATTTTTGGTGCTTTTAGCACCACAAGCTGAGTGCCATTTAATTTCATCATATTCGAGAGAAGGCAGACATCTCAAGGGCCGATATCTCCAACACTTTGCAATTAGATTGATAAATAGTGATCTAATAATCTAGACTGACAAATAAGACTAGGACTACTGTCCCTTTAAGGTTGTCTTTAAAATGAGAAAATGGACCATACTCCTATTATTATTATAAATACAATCAAATAGCCAGTTTAAAAAGTGATGGTGTGAATCAAAATGTGAAATGACTTACCCAGCATTGTTTACAACAACATCTGTAAGAAAAGATATTTTACCAGATTCAGTTCAATAATAATTTAAAATAGCAGTAAAACATTATTAACAATGACTTAATTTAGATAATTAAATGTCCAATACTTGAGATAAGTATCCATATAAAGACATTACTCACCTATTCTTCCAAATGCATCCAGTGCTGACTGAATCAATTTTTCTCCATCTTCAACAGAGTCTGTATGCGCACGACAGAGAAGGTCATCAAACCTTTTTCTTTTACATTTTTTGCATTTGATAAGTGATCATTTTAAATTATTTTTTCACTCTGTGTTTCCAGAGGACTGTATCTATGCATTTGTTCCTTTTAATTTAGCTTCAGTTATGGACCTGATTCATTGCTATATTGTTCCTGGTTGCATTTAGGTTTATAGCTACAATGTGCAGAGTTAGTGTTACCATAATATTACTGACGGGGAGACAGGTTTATGAGAACATTTCATTCTGTCCTTTTGAAAACAGATAGCCTCTCTCACATGCTCAATATGTTGTGCAATGATGCATGATGAGTCACCTTTTCAAAGAAACACTGTGATTGATTGATGGACATCAAAGCTTGATAAAATATGGATAAAAAGTCAGCCAACATATGTGTTACATTTGCACAAAATAATTGCCATGTGCTGCATATAAATTGCATTCATCAAGGTGTTGTTTTGTTCCTTAAAACTAGTTTTTCTTGTACATGCACGGTGAACAAAGATGGGAGGGGGGATACATATCAACACCATTGAATTATAAAGTTTTATCTGCTTTCTGAGCTATTTTGAGATATTAAGCTTCAAAATTTTCCACTCCAATTAGTATAATGATTTAAACCTTTTTGCTTTTTTTTGATGAAGATGTTAAAAATGCATATAACTAAACAGAAAAACCTTATGTAATTTAAACAAGTTGTCAAAGATTATGAATATATGAATAACAAAAATTTTTCAAAATTGTCAAAAGGAACCTTATAATTCTAAGGTGACGATTTGTCTTCATTACTCACTAACAGCTTCATCAGTATGCTAGTCCCACTGACAGATATCAATGTTGTTTTTGAGTCTACCGTTACATAAGCTTAATTCTACAAGGTAAGCAAGACAAAAAAGATCGAGGACATGATTAAGAGAAGAAAAGAGAAGATAAAAGAGGGGAAGACTTAAGACAAGAGTCTACACTTCTCACCATAGTTTGCCACGGCTTTGCCTCCCTTCGCTCTTATCTCCTCCACCACCTTATCAGCAGCTGCAGAACTCTTTCCACCCCCTTTAGTGTCTGTCCCAAGGTCATTCACTTTATTACAACAAGAAGAAAAAGATTAGCAATAATGGGGTGAGTTCTGCAATTCTCCACGAGTGATTAGGTTAGGAGAAGAGTGTAGCTAAGCTGATTCCTTGTCAGAGTTCAAGGGCATGTTTGGTCCAGGCAGCAGGGAAAGCTATTATTTTGGGGAGGGCAAAAGTTTATCTTAAAATCTGCAATGGTGTAAATAAATAAATAAATAACATCCTAACCTAAACAATATAATTACTATGAAAGTCAATGCAATGCACATTCATCTATGACAAGACTCAATTTGATTTATAATCAAACTCCTAGATCACTTAAATCTAAGGATGCACCAACTCTACTTTATCTCCTAGTAATAATTTCAACTCAGGTTATCTGAGATCTGAGCTGACAGACATTCATTGGGGCTATTTTCTTAAATAAGTGAACATTAGATGAGGGAAGCACTGAGAACTGAGTCTGCAGCAGCCCTCTGTGACTGAATAATGGTAACTGGTAGCAGAAACAATGTATTTTCATCCTGACATTGTATTTAATTTCACTTTGATCTTAAATTAATGACTTTAATTATTGTGGCTTGGCCATGTCACGGCTGATACCCAACCCACTTAAGATCAGTATCTGTGCTAATACCAGTGTGGTTAAAGCGTCACCACTGACATCAAAACCAGGACACCTCTACACACACACACACACACTCATCTCTGACAGTGAGCCATGCAGGGTCTTACTCTTCATCACGTCACATTCATTGAAGGGATAGTTTGGATCATCTGAAGTAGGGCTGTATGGGCTACTTAGTCACAGTCAGTGCATTTCCTACAGTAGACACATTTTAGCCACCTAAAAAGTCTCACCTGAAAAAAATCAATGTCGGTTTAACTGAAAACTATATTTACAGTATTTTAACCGCTTTACCTTGTTGTTAGACAAAGATTTCTGAAGGTGAACTTAAGAAACTGAGAGAAACAGTCATTTTAAATCACTGAACACAGGAGCTGCTGGTCTAATGTTGTATTGTGTGATTTTGGCATTTAAAGGGGTTAGTTCAGATCCCCCGAAGTCACAAAGAAACACAAACAGATTAACCGATCAAGGCAGTGAAAGTATAGCAGCTCCTTTATTAAACAATTTTGAATTACTGCTTTTCTCAATGGAGTCTGGTTGCTTTGACAAAAGCATAGATGGGGAACTGAAGCCATTAATGAAAATAATTATTAATATTATTTATATAGCACCTCTCATACATAGTGCTTTACATACAAGAGTGCTAAGATTTAAAACCGATTATGAGAAACGTGTATATAAACACATACTGGATAGTCTCATACAAACACACAAAAACATACATACATATACATACATACACACGCATATATACATATAAGATAAAATAAAATCATTATACAACACATGTATACCATAGCTCTGTCAGTAAGCTGCAGAACAGGTCAGATGTGGAAAACAAATAAAAGAAATGAAAAATATATAAACGAAAAGGCTTCTCTGTTGGAAGTCTGTTGCAAGTTAAAGCAGTGAAAATATTCCCAATATACTGTACACCTAAAATGTTTTGGATTTTATTCAGGAGCTAACATACATTTTGTTGCCGCTCCCATCCACAGCAGTGCATTGCTTTGCTTCTGTGGCGGCACTCCTTCCTGCTTCTCGAACCAATGTGTACGTGATGTTTTGACTATTTATAAGACCCTCATACAAGATCACTGCTGCTGCTTTTCTGTATATGTAGTAAACAACAAGCACTGTAGGATCCTTTGGTAAAAACCAGTGTTGGATGAAGTACCTGAAAGCCATATTTGAGTTAGTGTTAATTTTTTTTTTTTACTTTGTTATATTACATCACCAGTAAAAAATAACAAGTTAATGACATTACCAAAGAAGCTGTGATGGTTTCTAATAAAGTAATAATACTTAATTATAGAGTTTAAGTATTTTTTGGGAGTCTGTGTACATTACCTAAGTTTTTATATTTGTGTCAACTTTCACTTTTACTCAACTACATTTCCCATAAGCATCTTAATAATTACAAAATAGGGAAGGAAGGGTTGAAGAAATGTGGGAAGAAGGGACAGATGGACAAATCAAGGATTTAGAGGGAAGGCAAAACTGGATTTTGTTCTTTAAATCCTTTTAAGTTGAAAAAGAAGACCTTGTTTTTCTTCAGGAGTAAAGTACGCTCTATTTTTATGTTCAAATGTTACGAACAAACAGACTTCATACATCTCAAAATTCTGACCACTTTTTTGTATCATCCGCATTTACTTATACTTTTTCCTCCAATACATAAGTACATTTTACATCATAAAATCACTTAGGTACAGTAAATATCAGATACTTCAAGACTTTTCGAGTAATATTCTAACGGGTGACTTCCAGTATCATATTCTGGGAAGATATCTTTACTTTTACTGTAGTATGGCGTTCAGGTACTTCATCCACCACTGTAAAAACTTGATTCATTAAAAATGAAACTGATGTCAGGAAAAACATCTGGAAACATGCTGAGACAAATGTCGACATACACCCTGACAACTGTTTCTCCAAAGGCAAAGAAAAGATCAAAAGAGGGTATGAGGGTTCACTTTTAGCATGTTTTTCAGATAGTATCAAAGCCTGGCAACCACAGTTTATCCACAATACCTGACCTAAAAAAACGTGAGGCTCAGAATCAAAATCCTTTATTTACCTACAACTGAGGCACCTCTTGCAGCAAAAGCCAGTGCATATTCCCTGCCAAGACCTGCGGAGTGAAAGACATATGAGTAAAAAGACTAATCATAGTACAGAATAAAAAAAAAACCCATCAACAGTTGTTGCATGTGCCCTTTCACACACTTTTACAGGCTTGATTATAAGCCATTGCGTTACATGGACTTTGCTCCCTGTGTTATTCGCAAGAAAAGCTGCAACGTTTTGTCGCCAGTCAAATTAATGCAGTATATTTTGGATATTATTATGACATATGTATTTAAAAAATTGAGGATACCGTGGTGTAGCATTGTTTACTTTGAGGACTTTGCGATTGTTTCGCCAGTTAGTAACTAGTCAGACACCGAGTTTAACTGTTGGCAGCTAATGCAACAGAAACAACAGAAAGACTCGTACATTAGCTGCCTTCATAATTTGGCTCAAATACTTACTAAATCTCTGCAACTAGCAGGTTAGTACTCGGTGATAACGTTGCAAAACAGTTGAGTTGCAGTTAGCATCGATGAGAGCATAGCTAACGTTCAGTTGTGTTTGCACGGCTATTTTACCTCCTCCAGCCCCGGTGACGAGCACAACTCTTCCGTCGAAAGACAAAGACATCCCTGTGAGTTATTATCCTCAGTTTCTGGACACAAACAGCAGTACAGTGGTTACAAAAGCAACACTGACATCAGGGTGAACTCCCAACAACTTCCACTTCCGCGTTACGAGGGGCAGTCTCCACAGTGACCAATCAGAAACCAGGATTCTATTACCGCTGATCGTCACTGTTGAGTTAACACAAGCAGATCACTTTAATTTCATATTTTGATACTAAAACATGTAGGAAATCAGTTTAATTCCAATGTCCAATTAATGCGCTTTAACCATTCAAAGATTTTGTATATTTTCGTGTAGTAATTGACTGATTTTTATCTTATTATAGCACTTTTCACCATCACCGGGAATGAAATTGGGAAAGTATAACATAAATGGCAGTGGTGGAAGAAGTATTGTGTTACTTTACCGAAACAGAAGTACTAATACCACACTGTGGAAATGCTCTTTTACAAGTAACAATCCTGCATTAAAAAATGTTACTTAAGTAAAAGAAAACAAGTATGATCAGGAAAAAGTACTTAAGTATTAAAAGTAAAAGTAGCTAAATGCAGAGAATTTTTAAAAAATTATGTTTCAAAAATAGGGGGAAAACACCCCCAACCCTTAATATTTTTAAAACGAAAATAAAAAAAAATCAAATTACTCAAATGTTTATTAAAACGGTTACAAATTAATTTTCTGACAATCAGCTAATTAAAAAAAAATCTTATATACATACATACATACAAACACATAGATAGATGTTTTCTTAGATTGTTTACATCTGCACCCTTTGCATTTGGCCACTTTGTGTTGCAACTGTGGCGCAGCCATTTCCCTTGGGGTAAATAACATTTTATATTATCTCATCTTTGATATATTATGACTATATAGGCTACTATGCTTTGTCTTGCTTATGTATGACTCCCACTTTATCAATTTTATCCCACAAGTGGGTTTTGGGGTTCACCGAAACAATTTATCATAGCCAGAAACTGTAAAATACAATTATTTATATTGAAGGGAGAGTCATGCATTTCCCTCTAGTAGCTCAGGGAGGCTCGAGGAAAAATATCTGTAGCTCTAGGAAGGGTCATGATATTAAAAATAAGGAAGTCACACCCCAGTCATACCCCTACTCTGATGCTTATGGTACAGTCCCTCAGTAATTTACAGCTACAGCTACAAAGGCAAGCGATGGTAAACTTGCCAAGCATCGGTGGTTGTAATGAAATCAAGCTTATTTGTTATGGTTTCAAAGGGTTAAAGGTAAGGCAAGTCATAGTAAACTTGCCAAGAACCCGTGGTTTAGATTGGAAAGATGTATGCCTGAAAGCTAAAGGGGTTTTAGTTTGGAAATTAAAATTGGTTTGATTTCTTTCAAAAACACGGGAAAAGGCAATGAGCAACTGGACCAGAATGTCCAGTTGCTCATCTCATAATGAGATTATTAGAAAATCACAAAAAAAAAAAAAAAAAACTAGGGACAATGTTAGAAAAACAAACCTTTGATTCTCTTATAATAATAATAATAATAATAATAATAATAATAATAATAATAATAATAATATTGTTATTATTGTTATTATTGCAGGTCATTTCCTTGTTTGTTTGTTTGTTTGTTTTTTAGTAATTTCTTGCAGTTTGGGGGGGGGGGTTCCCTTGTTTTTTTTTTAACGAACTCAAGCTTATTTGTTATGGTTTCAAAGGGTTAAAGGTAAGGCAAATCACAGCAAACCTGCCAAGCACCAGTAGTTTAGATTGTAAAGATACAGAGATGTATAGTAGACTATACTTGAAAGCTAATGAGAATTTAATTTCGTATTTTTGACACTTCAAGTCATAAAACTAATAACTGGGAGACCCCTTCAACGTAACAGCAGCAAAGAAAGAGACTAGACAGGGTACAGAGCGCGAGGGAGGAAGCGCGCGTGTGTGTGTGTGTGTGAGAGAGAGAGAGAGAGAGAGAGAGAGAGAGAGAGAGGAGCGCGTGAGAGAGAGAGAGAGGAGAGAGAGAGAGAGAGAGAGAGGAGCGCGTGAGAGAGAGAGAGAGGAGCGCGAGCATCCTCTGCGTCCGGACGCTGCTCGCTCAGACTCTCCACGGAGGCTGCGATGGAGACAGGATGAAACGGACAGGGTGTTTTTCGGAGGAAAGTGCCTCTGGGGTGTCTTTACCCGGCGGCTTTCCGGATTGTATCATAACCACAAGCGTATTTTTGAGGAAAAAGAAGTGCAGTGCGATCCTGTCGGTGCCTGAGGATTATGGACCGTTACAATAACGACCGGTGGTGTGACGGTTTGGATGACTGCCTGTGTACTCTTTCTTCTTCTTCCTCTCCTGCGTGTCCATCTCTTGATTTGCCACGGCGTTTTCAAGGCGTTCGCGTTGGACGTTTTCTCGTTGAATTTAGCGCTCTCTGGACGTGAAGGATATTCGTGGCACGTTTTTTTTTTTGTTGTTGCTGGACATGAAGATGTGAGGTGCAGAAACCTGTGGACGGGCGCCCTTTCGCAGACAGTATGATACAATATATTGACATAAGCGTTATTTTTTTGTGTTACGCTCTATTGCGCATGCCTAGTGGTAGATACAGAGCGCTGCCCGACGCCACTTCGCTCAGTCCTGGTCGTTATGTAGGAGCAAAAGTGAAGGGAGAGGAGGACTAAATAAAAATGCGTTGGCAAAGTGGCAGCGTGGCGACCAAAGGATTTCACCTTAGATCCTTCACGAAATAGATTGTGCCATAAACTGAAGAATGTCAGGGGCACCTAATGCAGAGGCTGAAGGAGTAGTCTCCAAAGTGAAAGTGAAAAAGGAGATCAAGACAATCGTGGAGAATTTGGAAACCATCCTTGGAGACCTCAAGGATGTAGCCAAAGAGCTCAAAGAGGTAAATGAGCAGGGAACACCACATTCTCTTATCAGCAGACCACCATGTGCTGTGTTATTTCCAGAGCAGGGACACTCAACTTGCCTTGCTTGGGGGCCACTTTTGCAAACTGACAGGAGGCCAGGGGCCAGTTACAGCAGCCCCATACATGTTTCAAGGATTTTAGGATATTTCTAGGATTGTAAAACGCTTTTAGGATTTTAGGCCAGTTTCGAGGATGTTAGGACATTTCAAGGATTTTAGGTCGTTTCAAGACTTTGAGGACATTTCCAGGATTTTAGAACATTTCTAGAATTTTAGGACGTTATAGGGTTTTAGGGCGTTGCTTGGATTTTGGGACATTTCTCGGATTTTAGGACATTTCTCGGATTTAGGATGTTTCTAGGATTTTAGGACATTTCTCGGATTTAGGATGTTTCTAGGATTTTAGGACATTTCTCGGATTTTGGGATATGTCTTGGATTTTAGGTTCCTATAATTTTAACACATTTCCAGGGTTTTAGGACATTTCCCAGATTTGAGGGTGTTCTGAGGATTTTAGCACGTTTCTAGGATTTAAGGATGTTTCAAGGATTGTAAAACATTTCTCAGATTTTAGGATGTTTTTAAGATTTTAGGATATTTCCAGGGTTTTAGGACATTTCTTGGATTTTAAGAGATTTCTAGGATTGTAGGACATTTCTAGGGTTTTAGGACGTTTGTAGGATTTTAGGACATTTCTCGGGTTTAAGGATGTTTGTAGGATTTTAGAACATTTGGGCTTTTGCTAAGACCTCTGTCAGGGGTTGTGGGTGATCCTCCACAGGCACATCTTTTGATAAACAAGCTCTATTTCAATGCTTTTTATGCACTCAACCTTATGTATACTTAAAGTACAAAAAACCACAGTGTGAATCACTTTATTTTTATTGTGAATTAGAAAATGGTTGAGGGCCAGATTTGGCCCGTGGGCTGTAAATTGGGTATCACTGTTCCAGACGCTTGGCTTCAGAGGATGCTCTTTCTAAGCATCCTTGTTTGAGAGGACATGGCAGGTCCACATCACTGGGCCCTAGAAAAGGCACACACACTCACAAACACACTGGCATGCTCCTCTCTCTGCCCACTAATGTGATCATTATCTCCAACATGAAAGACATCTGGCACAGGAGGATGTGGGGTGTGAAATGACAGGACAGCTTCTTCGCCCTGACTCACAGGCTTTTAATGAAAGTGAGAAAAATTTAATCAGAATTAATATTTAATAGACAAGTTGGTTCAACCAGGAAAGCGCTTTTGCATTGCATTTCATCATCTTAATGCTGACTGTTGTTTGCTGCGAATTATCTCCTCCCCAATAATAGAGTCGTTGTCTTATCTTTTCACTTTTCATCTCTCAGTCTCTCGTGGTGGCTCTCCATTTCCTTATCTTCATCACTCTTTGTCTCTGGTTATCTTTCATCACATATCTGTTTTTATGACAGCCACTCATCTCCATCCTTCGTTATCTCTTGTTGTCTGCTCTCTCTCTCTCTCTCTTCATAATCCTTGTTAAAGATCAAAACTCTCAGAGCTGCCCAAATGGCCATTTAGAAATCAGTGATACTGAGACTGAAGGATCCAGGGATTATTTGAAGATAGATATTTGATGTTTTTAGTAGGCATATCCTGATCAAGTGTTTTTGCCCCTGATCCCGATCCGAGTCATTTGATATTGAGTATCTGCAGATACAGAGTCCCGATCCGATACTTCTCAATCCAGTGTATCAGCATGACTGTTTCACAGCTCTGCAATGCAATGCAAGAAAAAATGACTGGCATCCAAACAGTTCTGAAGGATTTTTTCCATTTTATTTTTACAAAATAACAAAGTAAACAAACAAAAAATATTTTCATATGGCTCTTATCTCAGTTCCACTTGGTGCAGCATCTGATTTTTCAAAAAAAAAAATGTAACAAATAAAAATCAGCCACAATTCTGCATATTACAGAATTATAGTAAAACTTGTTCACTAAAAATGAACAAAATATTTTTAACTCCACCTAAAGTGGGGTAGCAGTTTGTTTAAACATGAAAAAGAATTTAGCTTATTAGAGTAGCAGCATTGCAATAAAACCTGAATATCTGCCGCAAATCGTGCTTTCCGTTTACGACACCTGTGTGACTGCCAACGAAAAGAGAGGGTTTGGCAGGGAGCTCGCTCAAAATAACTGATCACTTAAGAAAAGTGTTGATCTAGCCTGACACTGATCCTTCTTCCCTAGTTTTTATTTGTTCTCAATAGATTACAGATATATTTTTGTTTCATTTCTCTCACCTTACAGTTCTTGCTTTAGATCAGTCCTCTACAAATCCTTCCTACATTGCCAATCCCTGCATCCCATGCTGCCACCGACGTTATTATAACTTGCAGTCTTACCTGCTTTCATCTTTACGTTCCTCCACCGGCCACTCGCCAGGCATCCGGCCTGCTGTGCTGAACCTCTCACCCTAACATGACAGGCTGTCATTCTAATAAAACCCCATTGCGTACAGCTCCTGGTTCCTACATAATGGATGGGTAGTCAACACAGCATCTGTCTCCTTCTGCCTCTCTGCTCCCCTTACTCTGTTTTCTTAACTTGAGCTGAATTAGACCTCTTTTGTGTCTTTCAGCAGTTTACAGTGTCTCGCAGTGGGCACCAGAGATAAAGAGAACAAGAAAGCATTGTAATCTGTCCATTGTGATTTTTTGTATGATGTGCCCCTTTCCTTTTCTTTCATTCGTTTTTATTTTTACTCGCAGGAAATTGTGTAGAGGATCAGTTATTCTGACACCGCACACACTAAACACATACCTCGAGGGGATGTTACAATCAAAGCCAGTGTTTGGGGTATAATCCATTTGAAATGCAGTTATCTGTTATAACTCACAGACAGGGCTGGAGCCGAGCCTGGCTCTGTGGAGGGACCCTGCCCAGATGCTTGGCACAGACACAGAAGCTGCCTGGCCTACAGCACGGGCTGCTCGCCGGGATACTGGTATTACCTCGTGCGTGTGTCCCAACAATTTATCCATTTAAAGACTGCATGGAGAGTTTAGCGCCATTGCCCTCTCTGCCCCAGCTTTCTATCTTTCTCTTTATCGCTCCCTCTCAGTCACTCTCTCTCACCCTCTGGGCCCTAATGCAGCAAGATTCTCTGAAATTTCTCTTGTAATTATTATTAATTTTCTCTGAAGAGAAAATACAAGAGAAGTCAACTCCAGATGCACCAAATGTTGGTGAGACATGACACCAAAAAAAGGGTGTAAGTAGAGGAAGAAATTCTGCAGTAGTGAAGCTGACATGCTGTTGAATAAATGTACACAAAGTGAATGAGATTTCAGGGTAATGTATTGAAGCATTAAAAGTAAAAGTACTCAAAAGGTGCAAAAAGTTTTAAATAAATTTAATAAATAAAGCAAAAGCAGCAAGTCTCCCATACGAGAAGCATGAAAGAAGACTAGCACGATTAGAAAAGTACTGAGACAGTTAATTTTCTAATTAATCGACTGATCGTTTCAGCTGCACTTGTATATTTTCACAAGGATGCTTCGCAAAAATCTTAATTTGTAAAGTAGTTATCTAATAATTGTTGTGGAGGTAAAAGTACAATATTTCCCTCTGAAGTGAAGTGGAGTAGAAGTAGAAAGTGACATGAGATTTAAATACTCTGAAAGTAGTTTAAATCTGTACTTTTGTACAGTATTTGAGTGAATGTACTTGTACTTACATTGCAGTACTGGTCAGCAGAGCGGCACACAGTAACTGAAATTACAGTAATTCAGATCACTGCACCAAGTATAGTAGTATTTCTTTAGCTCTGAAATGTAATAATCCAGTCATTATAAATACTCAAAAACATTATCTAAATTTGATTAAATGATGCATTTTTAAATGATTATCAAATGTAAAACTTAGTTTTCCTTGCGCGTGGCAACAATTTCTGGTCTGTGTGAAGAATATATTTTTCTCTCATCTTGGTAAGAATGCTCTCGACCAGGTGTAACATTTTCTCTTACCTAAGAGAGGAGCAAACATGAGAAAATACTGGTGAATTCCAGACATCAGCGGGTACTAACAAAATAAGAACAAATCGTGGATACGAGCAAAAATAAGAGAAAATTTGATCATATATCTTGCATGTTTCTTGCATGAGGCACAATTTTTCTCTCCTTACCACTTTCTCTTCATTCCTCTCTGAGCCTCCTCTCAAGCCACTGTTTGGACATGCTTTTCAAACTTAGATAATAGCACTCGTGTTTTACAGTGGGCTAATGTACTAGGTACTCTGGGTTAAGCATTACTAATTCAGAAAATGAACGCAAGCACATTGTTATAATTATTTTATGAATGCTGTAAAGGAAAGTACAGTAACTTTTTTCTGGTAAGTTTTTCACATGGGTTATTTCAACTGTGTTACAATGAACTTAAGACGTGCTCAGCTCAACTTATATTAGACTTTCTTTGGACTCACTGAGAGCTGGATCCTCAACAGTGAGGCAGCAAGTAATAAAATGTCCAACACTGCACTTCAGTTCTGGGCAGCGAAGCAATAATAACTCCACCAAGGGAAGAGAACCAGGAAGAATCTCCTCTCCAAAGGCAATGTGTTTCAATAGACTTCTAAAAATGGCTGAAGAACGTCGACATTTTATCATTTAATATCAAGTATTACTTTCCAGCAGAGTTTAGCACCATATCTACTGCCTTTTAAAAATCTAACCCCCTATCCTAATGGCTCCTTGGGAATTTTTTTTTTATTTATTTTTATTATGTATACATGAATTTTCACTTTCACTTTCTAGATTTTGCATTAGCACTGGGGATATAAATATAAGGGAGAGCAACTCTGTCCATGGATGTGTGTCCACTGACAGCACTGTACGTGACTCTTCTTAGTTGTGTGGTTAGTTCTTAGTTGTCCTTAGATTGATGCATATTGATTGATGGATATTACTAGGGATGTCCCTATCAAGTTTTTTTGCCCCTGATCCTGATCCGAGTCATTTGATATCGAGTATCTGCCGATACAGAGTCCTTATTCAATACTTGTATTTACCTGGATAATACAGCTGCACACTGTACACTTCATGTACTTAAAAGTTATCCAAATCAATATAATAATAATAATAGCTATAATATTATAGCTCCGCAGTGCAACACAAGAGAAAAATTCTGCATTGAAACTGTTCCGTATGGGTGTTTTATTTTATTTTTACAAAAACAACAAAATAATGGCTCTTATCACAATTCCACTCATAGTGCAGCATTTGTTTTTTCAACAAAATAAGTACACAAACTAAAATATGTCTTGAGAGATATCTCTTAAATCCACTTACTTTAGTATTGTAATAAAACTACAGAACACTATAAACAAGTAATAAAACCACAATTCCAGGTCAAAGTAGTGTTATAGCTTAATACTAACATTTCCAGTCACAACAAATAAGAATGAGGCACAATTCTGATTATTACAGCATTATAGTAAAACTAGTTCCCTAGAAATGAATGACAACAATTTGAATTCCACTTGAAGTGGTGTAGCAGTTTAAGTTGAACATGAAAAAAAAATCAGTTTCTACTTATTAGATTAGCAGCATTATAATAAAACCTGAATATGTGCCGCAAATTTTAAAAATGCGTTGAAAGGGTCCAATACCAAACCTTCTGATCTGATCGAGACATCCCTAGATATTTTGCCAAATTCTTTTTATCATACTCTGAAATATGTGAAATGTGTTGTTCAGCATGTTTTATAAACTGTTCGAATGTTTGCCTGTACAGTATGTCCCGATGTGTAATGTATTATCTCATTTTCTAATGCTGCATCCTTACAATTATTTTCAGTATTGCTTATTGCCTTAAGAGTGCCAATAGACCAGATTTTTGCTCCAGCAGCTCTTTAATATGTCCCCATACAGGCTGTGAAAACAAATTTGCTTTTGGAGGACAAAGGAAGCACCCTTGGATCTGAATATACTGTACACATGAGACAACATTTCATATTCATTTCTGCTGCTCTGTGCAGAGCATCTCTGCCATTTTTTCTTTATTACAGCTTTGGTTATTGTATGTCTTTTATGTTCAGGGTCTGCATTGTACAGTTCAATACTACACATTCATTCAGATATTTAGGCAGCTCTGTCTGGCTCCATTCCTCTTCCATAAATGTATTCACTGAGCTATGCCACCTGCATTTCTTATGCATCCTGTTCCACCCAGGCACACTGTGTACATTACTGCTTCACAGTGAAAAGAGTGTTTGCTTTTTCTTGTTGTGTTGCTTGCAGAGTTGATTTCTGGTGCATATTTTCTGCTTTTTGTAAAAGATTTCTTTTTTCTTTGTGACATGCCAAGGTTGCTTTCTTGGAATTCATTCATGCCATGATGAATTGTTTCCTGTGCTGTTGTTAAGAAATGTGACACTTAAGTTTGTAGAAATGGATCTTACCTCTCAGAGAACTTGATTCAGTTTGAAATTTATTCACTCTCTTTTTTTGGTTGAATTGTACTTGTTCTCTGAAAAATGTAAAGATGCTTATCAGTCTCTCTCTTCTTCACTTGCAGCAGAATATTACAAGTATTTGTGCAAAATTTTTCCCAATGGGAGACTGACAGCCTATTGATGTTCAATATCTGTCTCCATTGCCATTCTCATATCCCTGTTTGTCTGGGTCCTCTGCACTCTTTTACTATGTACAGGATGTCTCATAAATGATAGTTTTTGTGTCTGGGCTTACAGGACATGGTTGGTATTGTTACTTTTCAGGGATTGTCGTAGTATATCACTTAAGTTAGAGTCTGGCAGACTCATGGCTGTTCCCATTCTTAAGTTTCATTAATCAGTCTCTTAAATCAAACTGTCTTCTTTCAAATTTATGCAATGAAGTGTTCAATTCATTAATTAAGAGTTTGACGAGTTAACCCCTTAAAACCTGGATCAACATCACTTTTCTTATGCTGCATTCAGGCACCACATTTAAACCCATGAACCCTAAACAATTTGGTTTGATTTCTTTTAAAAACATGGCTAAAAAGGCTACGAAGAACTTAGCAAGCAATGTCCTGCAAATTGCAAGAAATGAGGAAAAGCTGGCAAGAAAATAAACTGAAATTAGTAATAATAATAATAATAATGATGATATTAACACACAAAAATAAAGACGGAGAGAGAAAAAAGAAAATAAATATTAGAAAATAATTGTTTTTGTTATAAATATTTTATTAAAGTGAATTACATTTACATTTTAGCACTGTCTTTCAAGCATTTTTTTTTCTTGTAACTTTTTACTAATTCTTAATGAATTTTGGATAATTTCTTGTTAAGTTGCTCATTATCCCTCCCATGTTTTTGAAAGAGATTAAGCCAGTTTGCTCAGGTTTAAAAAGGTTAAAAGCATTAGCGTTTTTATTCTTTCTGACCTCAGCTGTCTCAGTGACACTTCCTCTGCTCGTCACCAGGTTGTTCACGACATCGACACCCTGACATGTGACCTGCAGCTGGAGGAGGACGGGCTGACAGACAGCTCCAAGACGGACACGCTCAACTCCAGCTCGAGTTCCACCACTACAACTACAACTGCTTCCAGTCTGGAGAAGATGAAACTCTTCCCTGATGACTGTATCTTCAAACCGCCTGCGGCAACTGACCCAGTCCCTGTCAACCCTCTTGCCGTGCTGACTGTACTCAAGAAACCCCACCCTCCCCTACCGCCACCCAGACTCACCCCGCTGAGAGCCGAGGATCACAACATTAAGAATCTGCCTCATCCGACATTAGTGTTATCAGGGAATATATCCAAGGCTACTGGGTCTCTAATGAGGAATGGCGGGGTTTTTCCATTGAAACCAAACAGGGATTTATTCTCCTCCACCCCGTGTTTCATTTCTAACGACAGCGGCATCCCTGAGTCGGGTCTTGTTCCTACATTACCCAGGCCGATGCCTCTACTCCGCCATGAAAAGAACAAATGCCCCAAGGCCCCTGGAAGGGAGTCTCGTGAGAGGGAGCGTGTTCGTTTCAGTGAGAAGGTCCAGTACCACGGCTACTGCCCCGACTGTGACCTTCAATACGATGTAGACGACACAGAACTACACATACAGGCTGAGCTGAATGACCTGAGGCTCAGCCCAGTGCATTGCTGCTCTTCCTCCCCTCCTCCTCCCCCTCATGCGCTTCCTCATGAACTAATGTTGGAAAACGGCGGCCTCTCGGTCAGCCACAGTTTCCCGCCAACAGGAAACACACCTCCACCTTGTGTGCCTCCTCACCCGCCTTCCCTCAAGCCCCAGAAAACAATCCTACGCAAGTCAACCACAACCACGGTTTGACACCGAACCCCCCTGTTGTGTCTAACTTAAACATTCTTGAATCATTCATAGTGTTTTCTACTTTATGAGCGCTTTCTACTCCAACTGAACTTTGGATTATCCAAACAGAGAGAGGAGAGAGTTGGGAAAAGGATGGATAAAATGAAGTGGAACAGAGAGAAAGGCATCGCCATGGGCGCTGAAACATACACAGAGAGATCAGGAAGAAGCGGTGAGTGTTTGTGCATGTATTAGTGTGTTTGTCAGGAAGAGAAAGGGAGGAAAAAATAGAGCGATTGCATGTATGCGCTGACACATATCTGTGAGTCTGTTTGCATACCAGTTTATTTGTTTATGCAGTGTGTATTCATGTGTGTATATAATTATGGGTGCCTGTATAGGCGTATGTGCAGAGTGTGATGTATGCAGGCAGTGAGCAATGACAGAAAAATGTACGGGGACTTTAAACATTTCACAAAAGACTGCTGACGACACTAAAACTGAATTGTATCTGTGTCTTTCTGGAAGCTTTTGCTACTAACGAGTCTCAAACTCAGGAAGTTCTTCAGAGAGGGGCTTTAATTAATTCATGTCCTTCTGGATGAAACAAGAAAACCGCTTCCCTCACATTTCATCCCCTGCCCCCAAAGATCTTCTCATTCACTGACACGTACATATACACAAGTTGCTCTGTTATGCACATACATATACATAAGTAATTGCTGGCTTCACCATTATGTTAACCCTTTGAAACCTGACCAAATTGGTTTGATTTCCATCAAAAACATGGAGGAAAAGGCAAAAAAAAAAAGCAACTGGGCAAGAACTATCTCACACATTTCAAGTACTGAGTGAAAGGTGAAAAGAAAAAGACCTGAAAATTGGTTATTTACTAAAGGAATATGTGAAAAAAGGAAAAATAGCCATAAACATGTATTTATAACTATTATAATCATGTATTTTACATTATGTTACAGAACAAAAACAAACCTTCGCACATCTATTGCCAAACAGGGGGGTTGGAGGGGGGGCTGTGCAGAGCACAACTTAAAGAAAACTCTTATTATTTGCTCTCTATTATTTAAATGTAACGTTTCAGTACTAGACCCTCAGGCAAATTGGTCATGAGCAAGGTTTACCTGATGAAGGCCGAATATCAAAACGTTGCATTAAAATAATGATTTTTGCAAGTTAGACAGTTGCAAAGTTTTTTTTCTAAACTATATTACAGAAAAAGTTTTCCTTATTTTCAGGTCATTTTCTTGTAATTTTTCACTTATTTCTCGCTCATTATTTGGCCATGTCTTTTTAAATTGCTCATTGCTTTCTCCCCTTGTTTTTGCAGGCAATCAAACCAAATTGTTTAGGTTTTAAAAGTTTAAAGTCACTGCAGGCAGTTAGTGGCAGCTATTCTTCCACACAAGCCTGCCAAGATGAACAGTTAGGGTTGAGAAATAGAGAGGTGTGTTTTTTTTCTTCATCACCTCTTGTCTCCTCGAGTGCCATTTTGCTGACGTGTCAGACTGTGGGAGTAAATGACAAGAGAGTGGCATGGTGGGCTGGTGAAGAGAGAGAAGCCTTAGATGACAAAACTGCCATTTTGATTTGTGTCCATTGATAGCTTTATAGCAAGTTTTAATTGAAAATTTGTCTCTAAATTCACATTTAGCATCCTAGCTCCCTTTAGTGAAGACCCCCACTATCACTTACTGTGATATCTACAAGACTACGTGGACAGTAAGCTAATCAGTTCTGCTCTTGAGTGGAGAGAATCAGGCAGAAAAATGCTGGACTTTATTCCCTCAGGGGATTATAAATCAGCACTTTAATATCATCATCTATATGAGCAGTTGGTGTTCTCCACTTTATTAGCTTTTATTAAGCAGCATATTGAATGAAGCCTGTGTTCCCTGTCTGTGCGCAAACCAAGTTTGGCAAATATCAAATAAGTCTTAAATCATTTTCAAATCCGTATGTCAAGGGATCTTTAACCATGTCTGTACATACGTCTTTGTGTGTGCAAAGGTGTGTGTAAAAACACGTGTAAGTTTGGCAGACTTGTGGAGACAGCGTACCCTGGAGTTGTATGAGAATAGTAGCACCTTCCTCCCAGCGATGCCCTTAATTAGCTGGATTAGACTACAGGAGATAACAGCACTGCCTCAGACAGCCTTTGTATCAACATTAGCCTCAACAAAGCTCTGAACTGCTGCTGCACATATTTTTTATGATAAACAGAGAGACAGAGGACAAGCAAAGAGACAGAGAGCAAAGAAAGGGACAGAGAGGTAAAGAGGTGCGGGGGCAGTTGTGTGTGCTCAGAGGGCAGGATGTTATATAAATAGTACCTTTGATATATTTATCATATGTGTATGTTTAGGGTTGTGGGAAGCCTGGAGGTTAAGGCTGCAAAAATCGGGGTATGAAATAGCGCACACTGAGTAAATCCAATACACGACCTCGTTGGCCTTACAAATCTAAAATCGGCGTCTGGATTAGGGATCAGTGGATATTCAGTCACAAGAAAAACGAAAAAGAGAGGAGAGTGGGGGTTTGAGGGAACAGACGGAAAAAGAAAGAGTGGGAGAGCGAAAAAGAGGGAAAAGAGAGCATGTGCAACATAGAGAGGCAGAGAGGGGGAGATGTTGAAAGAGAAACAGCAATGCCGTGGAAGCTGATGCTGTTTTGGGTGTTTTGTGTTTGCTAATAGAAGGGTATGTGGATGCATGTTTGTCCTTAAGATGATTGCTCTCAGTGTAGAACATTTACTCTATTTACCTTAGGTTAATAAATCCAAATGAGTCTAGCAGCAGCATGCTCTCTCTCACACACACACACGCCGTTTTAACAGAGTAGTGTGTTACAGAATGTGAGTGCAGCCAGTATCATCAATAGATGCGGCTCATAAGGGCTTTTGCTGCTGTGGCACTGCCTCACTAGCTAATGCACTATTCAATTGACACAGTGGCCTTGGCATAATATGATTAAGGGAAAACACTGGAAAAAGTAAAAGCGTCTGCACTTCTTTTGTTTTTTTTTGTGCATGTTCCTTTTTCTTTGTGATTGTTTTTTGTGGCCATAGTGTCTGGAAAATTAATGTTAACCCCTTAAAATCTGAGACAATTTACTTGATTTCATTCAAATACATGGGAAGCAGGCAGAGTGCAACATAAGAAGAAATGACCCAAAAATAAGCAAGAAATTAGTAAAATGTACAGTAATAACCCCTAAAAATTATAATATATAAATAAATACATTAAAAAAAACATCGACAACAGAAAACAAGCAAAACAAAAAAAATAAATTCAAAAGAAAAAGAAAGCAAAAACATCAAAGGCAAACAAGACTTTAAAAAGTTCTGTAACATGATATAAAATATGTAATTATGATAATTACAAATAGAGCCCCAGGCCCCCCCCCGCCGCTTTTCCATAGCTTTTTTAAAGATAATTTTCTAAACCCACTAGTTTCTTGCAATTTTCGCAACATTTCTTACCAAGTTGCTCATTACCTTTTTTCCCACATTTTTGAAAGATATTGCAGCAATTTGCTCAGCGTTCAAAGATTGAAATACTTCACACATGGAAATCAGTGCCCCCTCCCAATTAATGTGTTTCTGAGTTGTTTTATTTGGGTTTTGAATCAAAAGTATTTGCTCCCTGCTGTGTTTGCCCAGTAATTCAAATCTGCTGTCTGTGAGATTAAATGTATCTAATTTTTTTGACCAGTCATCACAACACTGCAGCAAAAAGACCTTACTGATGTACACAGACTGCAATTTAGAGATGAGAAGCAAAGTAGTTTGAAAAGCTTTGACAACAAATATTGATGTTTGTGCCCCTTTTGAGCTATTGCAGCGGCTGACCAAATGTCTCATTTACATTTATATGCAGTGATGTTTGTTAACTTTGACTATTTACACTAGTGTTGGGGCGGTGTACTGCTGAATATTGTTGTAAAATGTGATAGTAGATACAAAACCTGAGTTTCAGTTCTAGTATTGAATTTAAAAAAAAATCAATAACATTAGGCAATACAATATTAACATATTTTGCTACATATTTAGCCTCAAAGATGATTTTTCTAACCATTCTTGCCTCTGTTGGATTGATGATAGTGAAGAGGCAGACAGAAAACAGTATGACATGCAACAAAGGTCCAGGTGTAATCAAACAGGCAAAATTGTGCCATGCGCTGTGAACACCGAAGCTCTCCCCAGATATTTTTTTAAAAAAACTTTCACTAAAGAAGCCATATCCCTGTGGTAATCAGGCAACCTGCTCAGGGTGTACTCCACCTTGCACTCAATGTTAGCAGGGATAAGTTCCAGTGTCACCATGACCCCGTAATGAACAGAACGGGAAACTTTGCTTATTAAAGAGAGTTTATTAGAAGCATAGACTGTATAAAATAATGGACTAGCTACTGTGATGTCACCAGTTGGTCTGTGGACTCCCATTTTGAAGCCACAAGTTTGCATTTTGGCTGTCACCATCTTGGTTTTTCATCTTCATTTAATCTAATTATTTAACCTAATACCATGTCCTATGTTATGGGGAACAAACATCACATACAATAATAACAGAACAATGGCGCACAGTATTCAAGCCAGAAGTGACCAAATTTGGACGAGAGGGCAGAGCTGTGGACAAGCAAAGGGTGGTTCTGAATCACAGACAATGGTGACGTCTTGCAGTCAGCCTGTCAGTCAAAATGGCCCGCCCATAAATATGCATAACTTTAAACCTTAATAACATGTTAACAGGTGGGTTATTTAAAAATGTTTTTCTCTGCGCAGATTCTGTAAAATATAAACAGCAGCAAAACATCAACCACAAATTACACATCCAAACAGTTGCCAAATACGTATAAGTACCCTGGAATCTACAAATAGTTTGTATATAGTGTGTGTCACTCAGTGGTGACCATCAGACCCAGCTGCAGACACCTGCACATACACAGACCTGCATTGTGCCAACAAGTCGAAATATTTCCATTATCACAATACGAATTTTTATTATTACATTAAAAAATAATATCGGTATTATCATGAACAATATGATATGGCACACCCCTAATTTGCACTGGCTGACCAGCTCGTTGCAAAAAGGGACCTGTTGTGTTTAGATTCAGCGTTCATTGTTTAAAACATCCATGACTTGTTATCAGATTGATCCTACAACACAGAAAGCAGTGCTCCTCCGACCATGGATGTAGGAGGATTTCACTGTTTTTGTAATGGCTATCTGGGCTCCGCTGCTCCAGGCTTGAGGATGAAGTTGTAATGGGCAGGGAGGAGGTGGATCTTCACCGCCTCCATCATGAGTCAGGACTGACTCAACCAGACTGACCTACTCCCTACAGCTCACAGCTTACAGCTCCAGTTCATAGCCTACCTCCCTCTCTCTCTCTCTCTCTCTCTCTCTCTCTCTCTCTCTCTCTCTATCTATCTTTCCTTGTCTCGCTCTCTCACTCTTTCTTCATTTCTTTCCTCCTCTCCCCTTAGATGATGTCTTACTCCCACTCAGCAGCAGCTGTATGCATTATCTCCCTGCGCGCATGTATCTTTATATACATGTGAGTGGGGTATGTATTATAGAAACATATCTGACACTTTGTACAGCAAACACCTTTGGCAACATTTCCATTTTTAATCATAAATTTCTCTGCCTTTTTTTCTGAAGCTACTGCAACCTCTACATCATTTGCTTCCTGCCTTTGAATACCAAATGGCCTTGGAGGGATGAAAAAAAAATTATCTCCTGGTTGTTATGCATTTGCTATTAAATTACTGGATATGGTAGTTCTTACATTTCAAGGTTTCGTGTTTTCACTTTCAACCCTATGTCTTGCTGATGTCACCAGTGCAAGGCAAAAAAAGGCACATTTATTTTTATAGCACATTTCAGCAACAAGGCAATTCAGAGTGCTATAACACAAAAACATCAAGAAAAAGTGTAAAAGAAACGCATAATAAAAAGGACTTTTACCAGTTTCCTTGCATTCAGACACCTTTCATAAGCTATTTAAGCTATTTGACCCTTTTGAAGCTTGAGCAAATTGGTTGAATTTCTTTTCTCTTGTCCTCCAAATTGCAAGTAATTAGAAAATGCTGAGAAGAAAATTACCTTAAACCTTGTTTAAAAAAAGAGAGGAAGATTATTAGAAAATTATCCCAAAAAACAGGGAGAAATGTAACATTGAAAAAACCCTACAATGGTTGTTTGGGTTTGTTTTTTTTTTTACCTTTATTTCGCTTATTTTCGGGAGATTTTTTAAAAACTTTTTTTCATTTTGTCTTAAGTTACTTGTTGCCTTCTCAGCATTTTTCTGAAAGAAATCAAACCAATTTTCTTTTTTTGTTACATTTGCAAATGTAAACCTGTTACTCTGATTTCTCATAACACAACAGTCATATGTGTGCTTATAGTGCTGCATTGTCTTCATCCCATTTCCCAACCTGGCAAGTGCACGGTGTGCAGTAAAACTCAATAAATGTGTCAGAGAGAGTGAGACACACATTTTACCAATGAATATTAATTAGCTGTTGTTTCTCTCTCTGATTGTTTGTGGTGATAGTCTGCCAAGACACACAGTTGTCTATTTACTCATCCCCATTCTGCATGCATCATTTACTTTAATTTTTGTTCCCCTCAGTAGATTACATTTCATCATGATCATTGAAAATGTTAAGAGGAAAACATTAAATAGAATGAAAGCTAAATAATTGCAGTGTTGCGTGCCAGAGGTGTGTAACATCTGTAATGGAGTTACTCTATGCTAAAGTTCATTAGAATACAAAATAGACATGACCTATATTGCTGAACATCGGAGCATTCAAAAGTAAATCTGGTGCACATTGGGCATGGATACTGGCTCGTCTTGGTGCCTCTTTATCTGTGACTCAGACAAAGTCATGATGTGGGAAAATGAGTGGGCATGTGTGTGTGTGTCCTTGTCAAAATGTGTATGCACACTGATATGCATACATTTTAATGTTAAAAAGATATTTGTGTTTCAATGTGTATGAGAGTGCAAAAAGGCATGCGTGCACATGCAGCCATGTGTGTGAGAAAGAGTCAAAGGGCTCGAGTTGGTTCAGTGCAACTTAGAAAGCTTTGGGGGTGAAGCAAACTTAATGTGAGGATTTCACGCTGCTTTGGAGACTATTAAAAGTTAGAGGCATCAGCTGCACCTTACTCAGGGAAGGTGCACAATATCTCAACAGCAGGATCTGATTTGGAAGAGCCACTATGATCCAGATGGGGTCCTCTGCTCATTGAACCACACCAGACTTGAGTAAGAAACACTGAAAAAATGCCAGCTATTTGTGGACAGACACGACTGTCTTTTCACAAAAGGGAAGGTTTTTTAATCCATAGAGGAAAATGTGCCAGACACTTCAGTCATATTAACTTTAATGACTTATGTGTGAGTGTGCGGGCGCTTGTGTGTGGGCAATGATACCTTGGTATTTTTTCATTTCGCTCTGCAAAAAGCGACTGTTGGTGTTGTGACTGCTCTGTCAAGTGGCTCTCCTCCATGCTGTCAGATATTCACACTAATGTGTTTCCTTTTTTTCCCCTCTGCAGGGCCCACTGCGATACTTGAAGCAGAGTGTAAGGGATGCTTGTTTTCTACACTGACCAGCCCCAGTTGATCAGGGTGGGAGGAGCCAGAGCTGAGGCCAGGCATCAACCTTTTTTTTTTATTTTTACATAAATCAATAACGGCTCTCAATCACCAGGAGATGATCTCGACAGATCATCGACTGAGCACTGAACAACCTCCAGGCACAGTCGGGGCAATGCTACTGTGAAACTGGGGGGAATATGAAGGGCAGTCACTGTATGTATGTGTATACCAGGGTTCCCACAGTCATGGAAAACCTTGAAAAGTCATGAAATTTCACAATTATATTTTCCAGGCCTGTAAAAGTCATAAAACTAGTAAACATCATTGAAACTTTTGGAAAATCCATGGAAATGTATTGTGTGTAATTAATTAAATTACATTAATGTAACATAACAGTGAATTTTTTTTCCGTAGCTGACAGCGTAACATGGCTTTAATATGTGTTGACGTGTGACAGTGTTTTGGTTGTTTTTGTTTATTTGCTCATCACAAAAGTTTTATCTTTATTTCTCCCCGCATTCCATCTCTCCCTTTTCTTTTAACACTTGTGGCTTTAGGGGAGAGCCATACAACTTTAAGTGACTGCGTTTTGTATTTATTTTACCACGGATTTTGAAAGGAAACTTGCCTTAGGAACACATGTTTTTCTTTGTTTTAAAAAAAATAGATTTTTTTTCTTCTTTTATTTATTTATTT
Source organism: Plectropomus leopardus (assembly GCF_008729295.1). Lineage (NCBI taxonomy): Eukaryota > Metazoa > Chordata > Actinopteri > Perciformes > Serranidae > Plectropomus > Plectropomus leopardus. The sequence goes on along the minus strand of NC_056468.1, from coordinate 25,168,838 downwards.
ACTTTTATTTTTGTCAATTTTTATGTCTTTGCCAATTTTATAGAAAACTTATTGAAACTATAGAAACATTTGGTGATTAATTTTTCTTTTTTCCCAATTTTTACAGAAAACAAACATTTTTGGCTATTTAGTTTTCTTAAAATACATTTTTTTAAGAAAATCACAGATTTGGAAGGCAACAAATCAGTGAGTTTCTGTTTTTTAAAAATATATATTTTTTAGTTAGTTTTAGTTTTTTTAGTTTTAGCTTAGTAAAACTTGGAGAAAATGTTAAAACTGAAATTATTGTTGGATTTTCATATTTCCGACAGAAACACATCAAACACATCATTGGGGATGCTGAAATTATGTTTGAATTCAGTTTGATTCTTACTGGTTTGAAAAACGCTGGGCAAGTAGAGCAAGAAAAAAAATATTTGGGGCTCTTGAAAAGTCAAGGAAAAGTTTTGAAATTTTGTCCATGAAAATGTGTGGGGACCCTGGTATACAGATACATGCATTTATAGTAGATGATATTTTTGTTACACAGAAATTAAATATTAGAATGCTGCTTGAACCTCTATCATCAAAAGAGGCATGTTTAGATGAAGAGGTACAACATGGGTGAAATGATGTCAGGCAATGTTTGATTGATGTCGACACAGACTTTTGCTCTGTGCATACTCAGATGGAAATCAATAGCGCCACTCAACCGATGGAATTTGCCTTTTAAGAATTGTAATTGTTTGTGTCTGGAGAGCCCGACAGATCTGCCTGTGAGTGAAACACTGCCGGGCTGCAGATAATTTGAAAATATTATTATGTCAGTAGGTGCCATATGCTCAGTCACAGTGCATTTTTGGGAAGGTTTGAAATGAATGAAGATGTGGTCACTGATCTGTGTCCAGACATTATGTTCATTGTACATCTATGTGCTCGACTGGTGCCATGCAAGTTTTGTTTTTTTTTCTTTTTCACAATAACATGCAGAAATACGGTTTAGTGCCATAGTTACAGCTTTAAAGGATCCTTGAAGAAGTAATAATTTGCATCAAATTTTCTTTGTATACAAATATACATGTACATGTTTGATATCTATATATTTCAGGCATTTTTCTACAGAGACTTTAACATTTAAAGAGATGATAATATTTTTGATATTGTGTTGGATGACTGAGAGGTATTTTGACGAAAGCTGACATTCCCTTGAGGTGCGTGTTTTTCAGCAGGCCATTGCAGGACGAGTTATTTATATACAGCAACGGGAAAGTGTTTGTACGGATGAAAAACAAGTGCTTCAGTAATAGCGCTTCAAGAAACTTTACAGAATGGGCTGTTCTGTGAGAGAGAAAGTGTAAGGTGGAGAAGATTAATGGCGTAAACCAAATACCTAGTTGTGCTTTATCAGACGGGAGGCACGGGGCTGAATGAATGCATGACTGACTCTTCACTTTGTCCTGCCATCACTGTGTTTTTCTATGCATTTCTGTGGAGAGGCTGTCTGCTGATAGGTCCAACGTGCAGGGTGCTCTGCTCTCCATAATACAGAGTTAGGAAGTATTCACTCTCATTTCCTCATATGAAGTCCAGCAGGTTGTTTCTGCAGCTTCTATAGACCTGACAAATGTCCTGTTTATTATAGGGCAATGACTAATTGTTTTTTTTATAATGATAATAATAAAGTTTATCCATTGACACACTTGTCAAAAGCAAGATTATAAAGCTTTTTACAAGGAAAAATGATGAAATAGAGAATAAAAGGGGAGAATAAGTGAACACATTTTCATGAGCCATTCTGGATCAATAAAATTGTGGGAGGCGTACGCCAGAGAGCAACAACAGAGCCTCTCTCCATATTCAAAGCGGAGGCGCCACTCTTGTAAACTCCACCTTTGTTCTCACTGGACACAGAGACTGAATTCATGACCAAACTCTGGATTAATCAAGAATCGGTTTTTAAAGATGATTGGAATGTCTCAAAAAGCTGTCGGTGATGTTTTGTTGTGTGTGTCCACAAACTGTTGGAAAATAACTTGTGAGAAGTAAACACTTTTGTCACTTTGTCGGTGTGTCTTTGTTTAATTTATGGACTGAACAATAACTTCAAGGCCGGAGAGACTTGTCCTTATTATTTATGATAAGCTGTGTGAATAGTTCAGAGTGTCAAAACTGTGTGAATCAGGAGTCAAATAGAGGAAATTAACCCGGCTGCAAGAGCATCACCCTTATTCAAAGTGAGCAATAGGCAGTGTGGGCGAACCTTTCAGAAAGAGAAATACATGAAATGGCACCAGCAGCTGCATCAGTTAATTGAAGATTAGTGTGAAGAGATAGCGGGCTGGCGGTGCTAAAGGCCATCGGCCGTCTCCAGAAGATATTCTAATGAATTCATAGTGGCTTGTCATGGTCATACACAGTATAACAGGCCAGTAGCTCAATGTCTTAATAAAAGACAGGGTTACAGGAACAGGACAGCAGTGCTGGTCAAGAGGAAAGAGAGACAGTCTTGAGACTGGAACATTAAAAAAAATCTGCTGGGAGAATGCGCACTGGAAAAATACATGTTTAAGGGCTTGCCATGATGCCCTTGTGCAAGTCACTCAACACTGAAGTAAAATGGGTGAGTAAGACTGGCTGCACTGGCAGCTTCTTCTAGAATTGTGAATAGAAAACAAGTCATAGTTGTTGAAAACTGCTTAATGTTTTTAACCTTTTTACCATAAATGGCAATGGCATTATTATCTGCATTATGGTCAATGCAATCAGCATACGTTTACTTACTGACTAAAGCTTGTATTTGCATTATGAGCCAATAGACCACTGAAACATACATCCGCACACATTCTGTGTATGCACAGTGCAGGTGTATTAAGGGAAAATTAACTAAAATTAGAATCAAAATCAGTATCACAACAGCCTTAGGGGCCCCCTGACTCTTTGGGCCCTGGGGCCTGTGTGGGGTAGGCCCATTAAATAATCCATCAATGATGATATGTCAAGAAGACTCCAGACAATAGCGTATTTGTGCCATTTTATATCTTAATTTCGTCTATCTTTCTTGTTTAATTCCAGTGGTGAAATGTAACTTAGGTACTGTACATATAATTTTGATGTAATTTTACTTTTACTCTTTTAATTATTAATTGTTTTTTAAAGATGGAGCTTAGGCCAAGCCGATATAAATAGTTTTAACAAGCTTTTCTTCAACAAGCTGCTGCTTACATTTTACATCAGTAATAACCAGCTTCAGTAGTATACCATATAACTGTGCTTGATTTATGTTTTATCCTTTATGTCTGTGTGTGTTTCACCTGTCAGAAAGACAAGTTTCCTCCTGGGCCCAATAAAGTTACACCTGAAAGTCCCGATAAACACTGAAAGGAGCAATTCTGCTGTTTAGGAGTAAACTTTGCTGCTATTTCATCTGTAAAATCATGAATTCATGACTTATAACTGATATTTTTTACATTGAGGTATTGCTACTTTTGTTTGCAATGTTACAATGTTTACAATCACATGAGGCAAAGAAAATCACATTTAAGAAGCATGGACCATAAAATATATGGCATTTTTTTTGCTTAATACTGTACATTGCTGATATATTACAATCGTTGGCAATTGATTTTCTGTTAATCAGCTGATCAATTTCAACTCTTCGTTACTCAAGTGAAAGATCTCAGTTTCTTGTCCACTGCTGAATATTTTTGCTGCAAGGTGTGTTCCTTTATTAATATTCATATTAATCAACATCAAATTGAGTTTTAATCAACTGGAAATAGAGTCAAATGTAGAGTGGATACAGAAAAGAAACATGTTAAAAAAATTGGTTTATCAGAATTAGAAATAGGCTACTTCATTGATCACAGGGGGAAACTGTGATTTATTGCTCTGATGTAGGCTAAGTATAGAGAATTATCAAAAGTAAAAATAAGAAGAATGAAAGTAAGAAATAACTGTGAAAATAAAAAATAAAAAAAATATATGAATAGAAATATAGGCATTGTGCTTCAATTTCACACCAGTATGTAAAATGTTATGTGCAATCTAGGATGTAAAGTTTATTTAAAAAAAAGTAAACAAAATTAAAAAGGTAAAAATGGAACAGGCTATTATTTTACGTTTTATGCTAGCGTGTCATCTGCAAGTGTCTCCATCATTTCAGTTGTGCAACTGCAAAGAGAAATTACGTACAATATCTATTTAATATATATCCATACAACTGATAATAAAATATAATGTATGCTTTGCCAGATGAAGCATCAGTGGTGCAGACATGCAGGTGCAGCAAAAGCCGGTAGCAGCTGTCCAAATGCCACCTCTCCAAGGGCAAAGATAGGGTGCGCTTGTTTTAATTCACCGCTTATTCGGATGACGAAAGTCCATTCAGGGCGGTAATTATCACCCCGCCCGGCCGGGCTGCCCGTGTACATCATAACATGGTCCCTCCCTGCCGATCACGTGATCGGGAAGAAGAAGGAAAGAAAGAAGGAAGAGAGATAAAAAATAAACAACTGGGAGATTATCTGACTGACAGGAGGAGGCGTCTTCATCTACAGGTAATAAATAGGTAACTAAAGTCATAAATTTGTGAGTTTAACGAACTGCCGGCGTACAACTAAATGTTAGCGAGTGCTCAGCTGATAATGCTGACGCCAGATGCTCATCTGTATTCAGTAAAGAGGCTAAATGCGTTAAGCTAGTGGGCACACAGAGAGATTTTCTTTAATTTCAGGTCGTGTTTATTTACATTTGTGTTCTTGTGCTGCTGAAACAGTTGAATTAATGCCGTTATGAATTCCCGCAAAGTGCTGATGTGTCAAAAGCTTGTGACTAACCGACCAGCACCATTTGAATCACTTGCCAAAACACGACTGTGCTAGCAGAAGGGAAAAAACCCGAAAAAATGTCTATGGAAAAAACAGCTCATGTGTAAAAAATACAGCCTCAATACTGGACGTCGACCTCTCACTTAGCAGTTAATGTCGGTCCTTTCTAGTTAAGTTAGAGTTGTGGAGTGATAATAAAAGTGTGCAACGCCTTTTTCCCTCATCCAGCCTTCATTTGGAAAAAAGAGAAAAAGATCGAGACCTTTTGGGGGGATGTTATAAGCTCCAGATGTGATGGGAGGACACTGGTGGATGTCATCTGGATATGAGATAAACACGTAAGTAGCATTTTCATATAGGGAATTCTTTATTAAGAATAACCCTCCATCTTGTTTTCAGCAAAAATAATAGTGCAATCAGAGGCACATTTAGACATAAAATTTAACAGAAAATAAAAGTTAACAGGATAACTGACTATTTTAAACCTGACCAAATTTTTTCTATTTCCTTATTTAAAAAAAAAT